>NC_134688.1:37823036-37910536 GCF_050947455.1 Rhinoderma darwinii
ATAACCGCAGCCAGATCCCCTCTATCAGCTCTTTCCGGTGAGGTTTGTAACATGGGTTTTCCTGATCGGACACTTTAAGGCATGGAGGCTTTACATACGCGTTTGTGAGTGTCGTCAGTACTGGAGGTCTCTTAAAGATTTTTCACATTCTACATATAGTTTTCTTTTAATTTTGGTTGTACATATAGATACAAACATAAGCAAAATGTAACTCCATATCGTTGTATCAGAGTATAAATTGTTCCTATTAAACTAGGCCACACGTGACTCCATCCCTGTCCTGTATATCGCACACTAAACTGTTCTCTAACATCTGCCTCATTCACAGGAGCAAATGCTACAGCTTTGAGGAATTCTTACTGTCCTGGCATGACAGACTGAGAAAAATGGAAGAACATACCACAATGTCCGTGAAGCTCCAGACAGAAATTGACAGATACAAGGTAGAGCATTAACAAATGTGACGCTGCATAATATGCATTACAAGGTGACTGAGATAAGCTTTAAATGGTCACTAACTTTTCTACAAACTGAGCATAAATCAATAGTACAGGCGAATATAAGAAACTCTGTAATACATATTATAAGAGAAAAATTCCTCTTCCTACACTTATCAAGCTCCTTCTACCCCCACCCCCCAACTGATCACTGAATTTACTGATAAATCCATCTCCTCAAGACAAAACAGTGTATCAGCTCGCTGCAGGATCTCAAGTCTATGGAGAGGTGAGGGGGAGAAGGTAGCGGAAGCAGAGAGAGAGAGATAGGCAGAGAGACACAGAGACGCTGCTGCAGCTTCTAGTAAGTGTTAAATCTCATCCCAGTGCTGGATTCTCAGCTACACTGCTCATTACTGCTGTATAATCTCCTCCATGATGCTGCAGCTTCTAGTAAGTGTTAAATCTCATCCCAGTGCTGGATTCTCCGCTACACTGCTCATTACTGCTGTATAATCTCTTCCATGATTCTGCAGCTTCTAGTAAGTGTTGAATCTCATCCCAGTGCTGGATTCTCAGCTACACTGCTCATTACTGCTGTATACTCTCCTCCATGCTGCTGCAGTTTCTAAATATATGTGATAGATAGATAGAGAAAGCAGAGCAGGATTCTCCTCTTCTATGTGTGCAGTGTATAGAAAACATGATACCAGTTAGGCCCCACCCACTAGAGAAAACTGAGAATTCGAGATAAAGCCTGCAGAGGGGAAAACTGCTAAAAAAAAAGTCATATAATGGCAATAAATAGTGTTACTCCTCATGTACACACATATGACCGCTTATTCTGAAAAGTCACCTGAAAAGTTAGATACGCCTTAAAGGGGAAAGTACCAGTTGTAACGGCAGGGGGTAGGGAGACGGACAAGTGAGCCCTAATCTACCCGCCACTCTGTCCCTGCCTACTTGCAACGACCCGCCCTAGGCGACGGGGTACAACTGGGCGGCGGTCCCTGCGCTCAGTAAGTGCACGACAAACACGACAAACATACAAGGAACACAAGCAAGGAAAAGGGGCCGTTGCCCACGGCAACACCGTGAGCAACCAGAGTGGTGAACGAGCCGAGTCAAGCCAGGAGTGTGCGAGGTACAAAACGAAAAGCAGAAGAGTAGTCGGTAAGCCAGGGTCGGTATGGAGCGGAATCAAAAATAGCAGGAGCTGTAGCTGGGCCAGGAACCACAAGGAAGGAAACAAAAGCAATAACAAGCACCGAGGGACAGGAAGTGCAGGCTTAAATAGACCGAGGGCGGGAGCTAGCTGAGTCTGGCCAGGTTACGATAGGCTCTCCCACTCCTAAGCCTGCCAGCCTGAATGGTGGAAGCAGGAGTCAGTCTCAGGGATGTATTCTCAGGTGCTGACTGATTAGTTCTGGGAGTTAACCCCGCAGTGCCTGGCAGATCCTTTACACCAGTGTTGGAAAATGTTGCATTATGACTGTGTTGTGTACTGTGTGCAAATGCCCATAGAGGGGTCTATAGCCTGTAAAGTAGAACTGTCAGATGCAATTACCCACAAAACCTGATACCTGAGTGCTGTACCTAGAAGCCATGTAAAGCACAATCCAAAATTACAATGGAAGAAAAATATATTCCATGTCGGAAAAAAGCCCTATAGACCGTTGCATACACAATATGTGAATGAACCCTCAGTGAGTCTATTTGGTGAGTCCTCAAGTCCAGGATATGTGAATCTCACTCTACGGTCTCCTCTTTCCCCAGTAGTGATTGATGTTATGTTTAAGAAAATCCCACATGCACGTGTTTGTCTGGTGCTTGTATAGTATTGGTTAGCAGTGCCATCGCCTGTACGCCATTTCCCACTTATTATTTATGCAATCAGGTGAGACTTCTTGGGCGTATCGACGCAGGTTACATGAATATACAATAGATCAGGCGGGTAATCACCACTAAAAGGTAGATTTTACATTTTCACATTATGCGCACACATCTTATTGTGTGCACAACTGTTTAAAAGTCCTGTTCTCCAGTAAAAAAAGAAAAAAAATATCCATCTATTAGTAAGTCAGATTTTATTTACATTTTTTTCACCGAGATCTTGGCATTTTCTTATCCAAATTGGACATTCATTTTTGCAAATGTGACAACAGGAAGTGCAGCCATATTGGTTGTCACTTCTGAATTAGAGTTTCAGCAACTGATGATAAAACATAATTAGCACATTTTGGTTACGGCTGGCCACCGACGTGGGCCGTGTAAACGAACGCCGATCTACGAGACCGCTCATTGATCGACGCTCGTTTGCTCCTTTCAATGAGTGATTATGTACGGGGACGAGCGCTCCTTACTACGATCGTTCGTCCCCATACATTTCTACCATGTTTACACAGGGAGATGGGCTGCCAATAACGATAATATTTTCGGCTGCATAAACGATACAATCGGCCAATGAGCGAGCGTTTGCTCGTCCATCGGCTTATGTTGCCCTGTTTATACAAGGTGATGATCTGGAACGAACGTTCTGTGAACTCTCATTTGCACGATAATTGGCCCATGTAGGCTGAAATGGCAGAGAACTCGGAAGAGCATTATTGTCCCTTCATTCTTCAGACTGGTGGGTGTCCCAGCCCATGACATGTTTGGACAGAGCTCAGTAACCTGTCAGAAGATATTTAAAGGGGCACTTACCCTTTAACAGCTGAGACATGTTTGATACTGGTTATAGGTGCGAAGGTGAAGAAAGAGGAAAGAAGTAGCTGAGGATGTCATTCTGTGTATGGTTTATACACTTTGGAGTTGTACTTTATCAACACTCACCAGAATGTCTTTCTGTGGTAGTGGGCACACTACCAGAGAACCTTGCAACCGTGAGTCCTTGTGATATCAGTGTTTGCCGGCTGCCCCCCACTGCGATCCCTGGAAGGATAAATCCTTGTCGTGGGGACGGAGATACAAGCAGGAAATAATGAAGAAAAAGTTCATGCAGGGTTTCGGTAACGGCGCCAGGCTAGTAAGTAGAGATGAGATGTGGATAACAAAAGTATTCTTTATTCATGCAGACTTGCGCGTTTCTGGATCGAACCGGTCCCTTCATCAGGTCAGGTATAGGTCGGTCCAGAAACGCCTAAGTCTGCATGAATAAAGAATACTTTTGTTATCCAAATCTCATCTCTACTTACTAGCCTGGCGCCGTTACCGAAACCCTGCATGAACCTTTGCTTCATTATTTCCTGCTTGATACTGGCTATGACACGTTCACGTTTTTTTTTTTTTAAAGGGACGTGGGAGGTGCATGGTATAAACACATATAAACTACAGCTCCGATCTGGCCTAGCGCTTTTACCTGTGTATTTGTTTTTATTTATTTTTTTATAGCATCAGAGCATGCATGTTTTTTAATCATGCATTGAGACATTTTAAAGAAAATGTTGGAGATATTGCTGAAATTATTGACCGTTGTTCCATAGCGCCAAAACCCATTCTTGTTTATTAACTATAAATCTGCTCCACTTTAAGTTGAGATTTAACAATTTCCAGTTTTGAATATTGGTAAATTCGCTTTAGTGTATGCAATTCAGCAGCATCTAAACACATGGTGAGGGTTGAACTGGTGCACCAGAGGATCCTACAGTGAGCCCAGGCCCCCGGCATGATAATAGGACTCGTCCCCAAGTGTTCCCATGCTTTTTATCAGTGGACGGCCCCGTCTGAAGCTGACAGTAGAGCAGGTCACTTGATGCTAAGCTGTTCCCCGATAAGCTATCAGTTATTATTGGTGATATGGCCTGCGTGTGCAATGATTACATCAGAGGTCACTATGCCCTTGTGGTTCTCTCAAGTTTACCAGCATAATACACAAGATGACTTCCACATTGTTGGGAATAGGTTTGTTTTTTAATTGTTTGGAGTAAAAAGAAGAAAAATATTTACATTTATTGATCTCTTTGCATTTCATATAGACGGTGGTTCCTGTGCTTAAGTATGTACGTGGCGAGCACATGTCTCAAGATCACTGGTTAGACCTCTTCAGGCTTCTTGGACTTCCCAAAGGAACCACATTGGAAAAGTTGCTGTTTGGAGATCTGCTGAAAGTTGCTGATGTGATAATATCCAAAGCTACAGAACTTAAAGTAAGTTTCCCTCTTGATGACTAGTCCTTCTGTTGGTCAAGAGCTCTCATTTCCACCCTCTCATATGGCTTGATTATTGTCCCAGATATATCAGGCCACATGCGGCCAGCTTTAAGGGGTTGTCCACTGTAGACAAGTATTCTTTCTTGGGTCCCCCAATGATAATCTAATCATAGGGTATTCCGCATCTTGGATCTGCAGCTGTCCGTAGTAACCAACAGGGGAACCAGGCGGTAAGTGTTCAATTCCCCTGCAGCGCCACCACAGGGGAAATAAAGCATTGCATAGTTGCCAGTGAAATCAATCGGTGGTCCATATGATTCATTGACACCCTCTTTGTAGCTGCTCTTTGCTCTGGCTGATAGATGGGGGTCCTGAATGAGGGACTCCCCTCTATTAAAGAGGCTCTGTCACCAGATTTTGCAACCCCTATCTGCTATTGCAGCAGATAGGCGCTGCAATGTAGATTACAGTAACGTTTTTATTTTAAAAAAACGAGCATTTTTGGCCAAGTTATGACCATTTTTGTAGTTATGCAAATGAGGCTTGCAAAAGTCCAAGTGGGTGTGTTTAAAAGTAAAAGTCCAAGTGGGTGTGTATTATGTGCGTACATCGGAGCGTTTTTACTACTTTCACTAGCTGGGCGTTCTGATGAGAAGTAACACCCTCTTCTCTTCAGAACGCCCAGCTTGTGACAGTGCAGATCTGTGACGTCACTCACAGGTCCTGCATCGTGACGGCCACATCGGCACCAGAGGCTACAGTTGATTCTGCAGCAGCATCAGCGTTTGCAGGTAAGTCGATCTTACCTGCAAACGCTGATGCTGCTGCAGAATCAACTGTAGCCTCTGCTGCCGATCTGGCCGTCACGATGCAGGACCTGTGAGTGACGTCACAGATCTGCACTGTCACAAGCTGGGCGTTCTGAAGAGAAGAGGATGTTACTTCTCTTCACAGCGCCCAGCTAGTAAAAGTATTAAAAACGCCCCGATGTACGCACCTAATACACGCCCACTTGGACTTTTACTTTTAAACACACCCACTTGGACTTTTGCAAGCCTCATTTGCATAATTACAAAAATGGTCATAACTTGGCCAAAAATGCTCGTTTTTTAAAAATAAAAACGTTACTGTAATCTACATTGCAGCGCCTATCTGCTGCAATAGCAGATAGGGGTTGCAAAATCTGGTGACAGAGCCTCTTTAACTCAGAATTCCCAAATTGGATATTGGATTGGTTTTCTAAACCACTAAACCCCTTTTTTGCTTTCCCCCTGTATTCATTAAACATAAACCTGTACACTGATTCAATCCAGATATTGATCGTCTCTGATTTGTCGACATTTATTTTGGGCAGTATTAATATACAGGTGACATTATCTGTGGTGGCAATCATAATACTTTTCTTAACCCCCCACTTTTCACATGGCAGAATCTAATAGCGATGGACAGAGGTGTGTGCAGTACTTTGTTTGTGACTTCTGTATATTGGGGGGGGTTTTAGGCAGCATGCCCGAGGAATCACAAGGCTCCGTGCCGCATTCTTTTAACGGGACTTTTTACTACCACCCGGGTTCGCTACAAGGCGACATTCACCGTGCCCAGAACACCACAAAGCCTATATATGTAAAGCCACCCTTCTAAAGACATGTTAAAATAAAATAAATGCTGTTGCCCATAGTGACTAATCAGCTCTCATTTTTTTCCTAAGGCTTGTGGGAAAACAAAAGCAGCAATCTGATGTGTTTCAGTAGGAAATTGATTCACTTTTGCATTGGAATACTTTTTATATAACTCCCCCATTATGTCTTCTTAAAGTGATAATTAAAGGGGTTTTCCAGTCCTTAAAAATTGATGGCCTATCCTCAGGATGGGCCATCAATAGCTGATCCCTTTTCTTTTTTTTAAATTGCTCACTGTGAATCGTCGACGCACGTAGCGGCGATTCACAGGTATTGCAGCCTTCTTCTCTCATTGAAGTGAATGGGAGAAGAAGGCTGCAATACCTCTGAATTGCCACTACATGTGTGTTGACGATTCACAGTGAGCAAGTAGAAATGAAGGGGAAGCAGCGCCCGCACGAGCACTGCACTCCCTTCAAAACAGCTGATCGGCGGCGGTCCCGGGCGTCGGAACCTGACCGATCAGCTATTGATGGCCCATTCCAGGATAGATCCTTAGGATAGGCCAGCATTGCATGATTGTAGGGTGTCCGATCAGTAGAACGAAGAGGCCCTTCTAATCCCACGTTTCTGGTAGTGCATCTAGAATGGGTCTGACCTGTAGTTCCTTTGTTCTGGTGATCAGCTGGGGCTCCACGGGTCAGACTCCACCGATACCACATTGATGGCCTATCCTAAGGATAAGCATCAATGTGTATTCCTTAAAAAAAAAGCTTTTTAAAGCAATCTGTCACTAGTCGGATCTATAAGATGGGCCTCTATTAGATCCCCTAATATTGTAAAACTGGATTTAATTGCACACGCTCAATGGCACTCGACTCCCAATTGGGGTTTTAAGTTACATTGTGTTGTATTTTAAGCAGTTCATCCCCTTCTGCTGATTTGATTGGGTTCAAGTGACCTGCTCCTGGGGAACTATCTTGTAAAGGAGTTGTGGAGCCATGTGATCCCTCAAGGCCAATCAGCTGAGAGAGTTGCACTATTATTTATCCAACATGGGCTCTTTCATTCTCCCGATTCAGGAGCTTGAATCTAGGGCGCACAAATTTATGGAAAGTGTCTGAAGGATCACTCTCTTGTTTCTGTGTTTCTATATGATCTAAATTCTAAAACCTTTATATTACCAAACTATGTATAGAGCAATTTTTATATTTTACTTTTGTATTTTGATATTTTGATTTTTAACTTCTAACAATACAAAACTAAAAATTAAAAAATAGAGTTCAGTATCCACAAATCTTCATACCAGCTTGCATTCCGGTTTATGTATTTATATATCTCTGAATAGGATTTGAACAATCGAGCCCAGGGTGAAATAACAATCCGAGAAGCTCTCCGGGAATTGGACATCTGGGGGGCTGGCGCCATCTTTACATTAACAGATTACGAGGATAGCCAGAAACGGATAATAAAGCTGATAAAAGACTGGAAAGACATTGTCAATCAAGTGGGAGATAACCGATGTCTCCTTCAATCTCTGAAAGACTCTCCCTATTACAAAGGATTTGAGGATAAGGTGTCAATTTGGGAGAGAAAGCTCGCAGAATTGGATGAATACCTGCAGAACCTAAACCAGATACAGAGGAAATGGGTTTATTTAGAACCCATCTTCGGTCGTGGTGCCCTTCCCAGAGAAGAAGCCCGTTTTAACAGAGTTGATGAAGACTTCCGGTATGTAAAATTCCAGATTTTTTTTAAATTTACTATTTTTACAATCGCTACTTGTCAGAGAATGGAAACATTCACTGTTTACATTTAGGCCCCATGCACACGAATGTAAAAACACCCGTAATTACGGCACGTTTTTACAGGCCCATGGACTTCTATTGGCCACGGGTACCTCCCCGTATGCTTACGGGAAGGTGCCCGTGCCGTTGAAAAATATAGAACATATCCTATTTCAGGCCGTAATTACGGCACGGGCAGGCCCATAGAAGTCTATGGGGCTCCCGTAATTACGGGTGACTACGTGTGTGCACCCGTAATTACGGGAGCGTTGCTAGGCGACGTCAGTAAATAGTCACTGTCCAGGGTGCTGAAAGAGTTAAACGATCGGCAGTAACTGTTTCAGCACCCTGGACAGTGACTTCTGATCACAATATAGATAAAGCTGTAAAAAAAAAAATAGTTCGCACTTAGCCAGAACTCCCTGCTTCCTCCAGTCCGGCCTCCCGGGATGACATTTCATCCGATGTGACCGCTGTAGCCAATCACGGGCTGCAGCGGTCACATGGACTGGCGCGTCATCCAGGGAGGTCGGACTGGATGTCAAGAGAGGGACGCGTCACCAAGGCAACGGCCGGGTAAGTATAAATTTCTTTTACTTTTACCTCGGAAAGGGCTGCCCCTTCTCTCTATCCTGCACAGATAGAGAGAAGGGGCTGCCGATTAGTGCAGTGCAATTTTGCAGCGAAAACGTGCCCGTAAATATGGGTGGAATACTGGTGACACCGGACCCGTATTTATGGGCACGGATCCGTAAATACTGGTGCAATACGGGTCGAATACGTGTGACCAGGGACCCGTATTTACGGGAGGGAAAAAATACGTTCGTGTGCATGAGGCCTTAGAGACTTAGATCTAGTCCTGCCCACACAGCTACTGGGCTTCTTCCATTGTATCAGAGTTTTCAGTCTGGAGTCCAGGATAGGAGAGAGGTTTTTTTTGGTGCTGCCATGTTTAGCTCACAGGGCTTACTCTACAAAGGTATGAGCTACAAACAATAAGCTCTGTTCACATTGGCCTTTTGGAGCCTTCGTCTGGTGAAGCATGCTGCGCTATTTTTGCCGTCATAATGATGGAAACCTGCAGTAACCCGACGAACCTTGACTTACCCCCCCCCCACAGATCCTCATTTTACGTCAGTGCGGTCCGTCAGTCACCATTTGCATATGCCATGCATGCATTTTTAAAGCAATTTGCAGTGACTTTGCAAATCGCAGTTAAAGTTCATGTGTTGCGATGCAGTTTTTGGCCATATAGCAAAAACTGCTGCAAAACCGCCCCGTGTAAATACACCCTAGATCTGAATTGCATTACCATATTTCCTTTTGAGTTACATGTGGATTTGCCGCAGATTTTACCTTATGTACGGTGAAAATCTGCAGAGTTTCCGCAAAATAATTAACATGCTATAGATTGGAAAATCTGCCCTTTTTTCCGCAATGATTTTTTCCGCTACACGGTTTTGGAGTTTTCAAAACACCACCCACATGTATTGTTCCGTAAATTGCTGCAGTTCTGAAAATGGCCTTAGGTAACAATGCCGTATCTGAGGTTGTAGTAAAAAAACAAAAACTCCTGAAATTAAGATTACTGGTCATTTTTTTATTTTTTTTAGCACTTTAATAACTGTATTGGATTTATATTAAATTAAAATGAGGGGACTTTGCTTTTTTGCTGTAGGTCATCCTCTCAGTGACAGCATTTGTTTATGACAGAACTAATGTAAATGATTATGATGATAGCATTGAGCGGACTGCCGGACCAGTAATAAGGAACCAATCGTTTTACATTTCTTCTCTACTTTACTTCAGTGGGACACAGCAGCTGATCTAATTTGTGCCATTGAGTCTGCAGTATTTATCTGGCTGAAATATATTTTGTTATATGTGATGTATAAGTAATGTATGGGCCTTGTAACCACATTCAGTAAGAAAGCAATAAATGGGATTACTACGGGTATTATGCCATTAATTATAATTGCTTTGTGGTCACATAGTACCTCAGGGGTATTCTGAGAAAATGACTTTAGTGACATCTCAGTCCAAAACTTGGTCACCACAGCTATGTCCGCCTTCCTGTTCTATATGCATTCAGCGTCCGATGGTTTACTAATGCGTGGAGCTTCATCTACTACATCTACGGTGGTTGATAAATGTAAAGTAATGTATCTAGGCAGTAGTAAATGTATGGCGGCTCAATTGGGATATTCTGGCTACCAGTACTCAACGTCAAGTAGCAGCTGTAAAGTCAAATAAAACTTTAGAATGTAGATAGTAAGAGCTTAAAAAACCCAAAACCCTGTCATCAAAATGTAATATTACCCCTTCTTAAGCCATTAAAGTGGACCTGTCGCTCGGTCCTAAAATCGAATTTACATGTTACATTTAGTCTGCTCCCTCCCGGTTTCCATTGCCGTTTCTTTCTTCTCTTACTCCTCACCCAGTTTGCGAGTTAATATCCTCCGTTCTTTTGGCGCCCGATCTATAAATTCACCATAGTTAGTCCATTTTCACTGCCTCTGACGCTGTCTATTCAACGCGAGGCTGCTTATGACAAGCATTGCCCATCGCAAATTTGCGGGACCATGCTGGAAGAAGACTTCTCATCAACCACATTTTCATCTGACTGATGCAGCGGAGTACATCTGTGGGCAGTGGAGGACACCAGAGCCCACCGATATCCTCCACTGCGTCAGTCAGAGTAAAATGTGGTTCATGAGAAGTCTTCTCCCAACGTGGTCTCGTTGGCTAACTATAGTGAATTTACATAACAGGTGCCAAAAGAATGGGGGACAATAACTCAGAATTAGGGGGGAGCAGGAATAAAAGTAAAATGCGATGGAAAGAGGAAGGGTGTGGGCTAAAGGTAACAAATGTAAATCAGATAATAGGACCTAGTGACAGATCCTCTTTAATAAGTTAGATGGAAGCTCTCTCTTATAATAAGATGCTGGAAAAATTGTTTTGCTTGGAAAGAAGACACCTCAGAGAGGATCTTATTAACCTGTATAAATAGATACAAGGACATTGCAGAGAGCTGACACATCATTTTTCCATTTCAAGAACTGTACAATGGACCACCCTGGTTCTTCACGTGTGGAGTAAAGGCGATTCAGACATCACTATAGTAAAGAGTTCTTTACAGTTACAGTAGTTAAGCTAAGGATTGCCTTGCCCCAAGAGGTAGTAATGGCAGATACATTGAAAGCACTTAAAGTACAAGACGTTTTTATGACGAACGGCATTGAGAGTTGTAATTAAAGAGGGAGTTTGATGTTTACCTGATCCATGGAAATGATTTTACTGCTGTGTGTGGTCAGCAAGAGGGCAAAATTTACTTTCTTTTGACCAAACAGCCAGGTCTTAAGGCCCTTTTACACCAGCCAATAAGCGGCCGGTGCAGTGAGCGCCGATCAACAAGACATCGTTGATCGGCGCTCGTTTGCTCCTGTCACAGGGATCTATGGATGGGGACGAGCAGTCGTTACTCTGATCGCTCGTCCCCATATATTATTATCAGGTCGGCAGCGCGTCTACCTGTTTACAGAGGAGATTCGCTGCCGATAACGATAATATTTTACTTTCTTAACACGATACGATACGATAAGCATATGATCCAGCGTTTACTCGTTCATCTGCTGATCGTTCCCCTGTTCACACAGGGCAATTATCGGCAACGAGCGTTATATGAACTCTTGTCTGCCCGATGAGGGGTTTTACCCTGGCAGATTAAGACTAGTTGGACATAATGGAAATGTTTTTTTAACCTAAGTAACTATTCAATATTCTATTATTAATTAGCAAAATAAATGACTAATAATATTTATACTTTTTACCCTCTTTAATATATTTTCTGAGCCTTTTGTGCCATATTTTTTGTTTTCTCTTTTTGTTTAACAGATCAATAATGTCAGACATTAAAAGGGACAACAGAGTGACAATGTTGACGTCACGGGTCGGGATAAGAAACGCATTGATTACGATCCTCGATCAGCTCCAGAGATGCCAGAAATCCCTGAATGAGTTTCTGGAGGTGCGGTGCGGGGGTTAAAGATTACCTGTGCGCGCGCTTATAAATCTCTGTCGATCATATCTGACATTTCTGTTTTCACAGGAAAAGCGTTCAGCCTTCCCTCGATTTTATTTTATTGGAGACGATGATTTACTGGAAATACTGGGCCAGTCAACAAATCCAGCTGTAATCCAGTCTCACCTTAAGAAACTTTTTGCTGGTAAAATAATTACATTTTATATCGTATGTTGAGATATGTAGGATTGTAACCTTGCTCTCACATACTTTAGACCTGTGGGCTGCTTAAAGGGGTATATCCTTTTATCACCCTTGTTTGTCATGTTGGGGATAGAAAGCCCATACAAAGATCAACTCCGTCCACAGGATCCACCTCATTGGTGTATTACACTGATGGCCTAATTTATTTCACTGGGTGCCATGTAATACTTCATTTCAGAAGTATCACCAGCTGTGATGGCTGATCTCCGGGAATGACGACATTGTCCAGGACGGTCAACATCTTTAAAGTTTGGGTTAATTTTTTTATTTTTAAACATATTTTGCAAAATACATTAGTGAGTTTCATAAAGGGGTCATTTTATAGGAACAACTCCTGTCCATATGCCCTATTAGGAAATAGGCGCGTTGTTCAGTAGAACGAGGGGGATCACACGGCAGAATAGACACAGTGGTTTTCACTCTGGAGGACTCGACTTGACCATTGTATTGGGAGGCTGTGGAGTGCAATGGAAATGGGAATGTGCCGACAGCTCCCCTGGGATTAAAAACGGATTACTCGCTACCCCCAGCAAACGGCTCATCATTGGTGGAGCTGACGAATGAAAGGACATGCTATTTCAGTTCTCAGAGCTGCCAATGTTAAACACAATTAGACTACTTTATGACGTAAGTGGTTTGGATCCAATATACAGACTCCCGTAAACGGCAACTTCTAGCCTGATGTATCGATAGACAGAAGAACCAGTATTATCTGGGTGCTATTTCATATATAAACTATAAAGTAGGTTTTATGTAGATCTATACTATACTATAATAAATCAGTGTTTCTTTTATTTTGAACAGGTTTTGAGATTGGTTTTATTTAAAAAAAAAATTACTTTTTTAAATACAACTTCTATGTATCTTGTACGCATAGAAGCTGTATCTTGCGGTCAAAGCCAAATCCGTCAGGTCAGCAGCACTGACAGCTTGGTGAGCGCACAGCCTGCGTGTTTCTGTTCATGACCTTCGATGTGATCGATAAAGGCTGGATCCTGCGTCCGAGACAAACCGGACCAGTGCTTATGGAAGTCGTCAGTCCCACTGACCTGACGGATTCGACTTTGACCGCGAGATACATCTTCTATGTATACAGGATACATGTACGCTATATCTCAAAAAGTTACTTTTTTAAATAAAAGGTTATTCAAATCTTGTTCAAAATGAAATAAAACATTGATTTATTAATAAAAATTGCCTTTAAAGGTTTTACATAGCCTTTTAAATATAACAAAAATAAATATTGTATGTGCATAGCACAGTGTCCATTCATTTACCTAGACATAATGCTTGCTATAAGTGTATAAGATAATGAATAAACCGTAGGAGATTTTAGTTGGGGACCCGGAGACCTCACTGCCACATAAGACGATGTTCCAGAGGTGCATTATCATCTTCTCACATTGCCGGTGGTCCGTTACTGTGAATATATACAGATACTGCACCTTCTGATAAATGCCATGTGTTTCAGGAGTGAACAGCGTTGAGTTTGATAAGGACTACACACACATCATTGCCATGAAATCATTGGAGGGAGAGGTCGTTCCTTTGAAAGACAAGGTCCTTGTTTCGACTGATGTTGAGGTGAGGTCCACACAATGCAGTTACTAGAGAGCGATGTTACGTGGCCCGTCCGCTCATCCCGCTGCTTGTTTTCTGCAGGTCTGGTTAAGCAATTTGGCCGTTCAGATGAAGTCCACATTACAGACATTATTGTTGGAGTGTTTAACGGCTGGGAAGAAGTCTCATGGCACTATAGATCCTCTCCGCTTTCCTTCTCAAGTAGGTGTATTTGTTTTCTGAGTGTTTTTTTTTTATTTCTACAAAGAAAATAAACCATAGCTTGGACATAAGAACAGACACCCGGACAATTGTCCGAAAATGTTCTATAGATTTCTGTGGTAGAGTGTTGTGGGCATGCTCTGTAATCACTGAGCATGGATGGGAGATGGGGAGATGTTTCCATCCCCTACTGTCAATGGTGGCTGCTGTATTATCTGCCATCTTTATAATAGAGGGGTTACCTTATTCTACCCCTGCCCTGATGATAATGTGATGACTGCTGACCCTGCCGCCAGTGTATGCAGCACAAGCTAAAAAGTACCAGCAAATGCCAGTCTAACGTCAGTGCCCATTTTCACAATGACATTATTTTAGGATCTTTTTATTTAGATAAAAGTCTGGGAAAAAAAAGACACGTTTTTCGCATAAAATACAAATTAAGCCGTCATTTAAGTCTTTAGGCAATTGATAAAATGTTATCATTGCTTATTATAAGTATTTCTGGCCGATGCTTTATGTGACTGCCATTACAGACTCCTGCGTAGTCATATACGGGACCTACACGGCCTTTTATAACTACCAGTTACTAGTCACATTTCCTTTCTGAAGTCTGGAGAAGCTGCGTAATAACATTATAGCTTCTGCAATAGGGATTTTTAGTGATTGTCACTTAGAAGCAGATGGAACTAGGAAATGGCCGAATAGAATATCATTTCCAACTTAAGAATTACATTTACTAGTAATTACATTTTTATTTTATGGGATCGTGCTGTTTAATCAGGAATTCTGTATTCGGCGTTATTATGTTTTCATTATTTATTTTTGTACAACAAAAATCGGGCCGTCGGCAGTGCTTTTTGTTGTTGCCAGAAATACCAAAATTCTAACGGATCCCATTATAAACCATTGGCGGTCTGTCAGAATTTCTCGAAAATATACGTGGCATAGCGGTCGTAGCTTTCTTATAAACACAAACCATGACGTCATTGTGAACAAAGCCATACGCCATAACTGCCGAAAACCATTCGACCATTGCTGCTGGATTTTCAGTCTGTAGCAACCCTCGGCCCGATCTTCTAGGTCTTTCAGACATTAGATTATAAGTAGATCCTGATAAAAACGTCTGGATCCAACACCCAAAAAAACTAATTTGTTTGTGTTTCTTTGAAACATATAAGAATACGTTTCTGGACTTGCAATAAATCTCTACAGCAGCTTTTTCGTGATGACGCTTTTTTATGAAAATATTTTTTGTTTTTATAATAATCTTATAATATCTAACATTACTATATGAGGTTTGGAGACTCCTGTGATGTAGTGAAAATTCTAGATGCTCTTCTGATATCTCCTTATTCTATTTCTTTATGTCTTAGATCCTGTGCCTGGCAGAACAGATCCAGTTCACAGAAGACGTGGAGAATGCCATACGTGGTTACAACCTCCATGAGGTGGAGATAGAGCTGACGGCTAAGCTGGAGCACTACACCGGTATTGATGACACATCGGGAACAGGTAAAGAGTCTGTTTTCTGTGCAACTTGAGACTTCACATATCATTTTACCTATGTTGATCTTGTATTATATTATATATTGTCTGACTACTCAATCTTACTAGGGTCAGAACTTTCCTTTTTTATCTCCTGGCATTGGGCAGTCACCCGACATGAAGGTGGGAATGGCAGCAGATCTGAAGCCAGAGATCATAATTCCATGTAAAACATCTACCGCTTTTCTTTCTTCACTGTAGATGATGCTGAAATTTTGGAACTGAAGCTGAAAGCGCTGATCCTGGATGTCATCCATAACATTGATGTGGTGAAGCAGCTAAACAAAGCTCAGGTCCGTAGCGTCGACGACTGGCCATGGAAGAAACAGCTGCGATTCTACATGAAACCAGATAAGAAGTGTTATGTACAGATGGTTGACGCGGTCATCGAGTACACGTATGAGTATCAGGTATTTCATCTTCGTGGTTATGCCTGTGAATTCCTGTGTGCATTGTTGCATATCCTCCTTCGTGTTCTTTACAGTGTCTTCAGAAGATCAACATAGGCTATCGCCCAGGGGTGGACAAAGTATTGTGGACTCTAAAGAGCCGGGTTACATTTTTAGTTGCCCAAAACCAATTCCTATGGACGCCAAAAGAAAAAAAAAAATTCTCCAGCAGCAAATTTTTAGGCTATTTGGTTATTAGATAGAATTTGGGACTTGTCCAACCGTTATATTGACATATTCATAATCTCCTTCCCCCATCAAGAAGCAACTTGTCTCATATATAAGCGATCTAACATCTGTAGGAATTCTATAAACTGCTTCTTATTCAAATTCTGCCACCAAGACCCCTGATTCATCCATGCTTAAGCTTAAAAAAATGGGAAAATGGTAGTGGGGTCAAGGGTTACTGTACGAGCACATAGTTAAAGTCAATGATCGGCAAACGAGCGGTCATGTGAACACTCTCCCCGGGCGACGAGCAAACACGCTCTCATCGGCTGATCTGCTCGTTCAATGCGTCCAAGAAAATGGTCGGTAGTCGGCAGCACATCTCCAAGGGAGATGTACTGCCAACGTGATGGAAATATATGGGGTCAAATGATCGTAGTAACCATCGCTCGTATCGTACATAACCGATCCTTTCTCCTTGTGAAAGGAGCAATCCAGCGCTGATCGACGAGCTGTCTTGTCGATCGGCGCTCGTTTTTACGGCCCATATCTTAGGGGAAACAGAATGATAATGTGTAGCAGGGGGTCATTATAAAACGAACAGGTCAGAATGATGAGGAAGCATAGTCTTGATAATAGTAAGGAATGCACTTGTGGGTATTGTACATAGGAGAGAGATTGTTGTCAGGGAGACTGAGCGTCTCTGTAGCGGAGCTCAGTCCAGGTTATGAAGGACTGTGATTGTTTCTGTAATGGATTGTTGGCTTTTAGGGGCAGTGTGCGAGGGTTAGTCTGTGCTAGAGGCTCCGCTCGTTCCCATTGTCATGGTTTCTAATAAACAAAAATACTGTATCGTAATTGGCTACGGAAATCTGTACAGGTGAGTATAACCCCTACTCTTCCATATACTCCACCTACTGCGGGATGATGCCCTTTGTCGTGCCATTTTGTGCATTTTTGTTGGTCTTTAAGTAAAGATAAGCAGATGTCTTACAAACACCGATGATTGTTCAGAACCCCCCTGAGCACTATTATACCCCCTATAGAATTGTCGGCATTTAGTTAGGTGGCATCACTATATTTCAGGAACAAATAGATTTTTATTTGTCTTTACAATTTTTTTTAACATGTTTTTTTCTTGTGTTTTGTGGTGACTTCCGATATAAAATTGTTTTATAAAGACAGTAATAATGTGTTGTTTTTTTTTTGTTTTTTCTTTATGTATGGCAATGCGATTGCTCGTCTTTGTGACCCGGTCCTCAGATGACGTAGGTTCGTCCGGTGAAATATGTTGGGTGGACACATTTGAAGTTTTAAACGGCATCTTTTCAAGAAGCGTCCGCAGAAATCATGGGGTCCCATAGCAATGGTTCCCACCTGCACTGAGCGCTCTGAAAAATGGACATGTTTTTTATTAAGTCAATGTTCACCCTCATTTTTTTTTAACAGATTTTTCTAGGTGGAGCTCTGTTAATACTGATGGCGTGCCAGTATAGCTCCACTGTGCAGCATGTAAGAGATTTATCAGCAGGGTACATGCCCTGTTGATGAATCTGGCTTAGGCTAAATGCTCCAAGTCGGACATTTTTGTTAAGTAGAAAGTGAAATAGTTTTATAAATAAATAAGTCACGCTCGCCTGATTTTAAAGTCGCGCAAAATTTATTAAACTCAATTGTGGAACAGGTGCTTCATAAATATAGGACCCATAGCAGTGGCGTGGTCTGTCTCTATGGTGAGCGTGCCACTGCCTCCTCAACACCCGATTACCTACTGCAGAGACCGTTCAATATACATGATGGCTAACAAATTAATAATAAAAGTAGGAAATATAGCCCAGCATGGGAACATTCATAGACTGATATCATTCCTCGGTGTAGGCTATATCTGCACTTACAAAGAGCTGTCACGGCAAAAAAACTCACAAGAATAGGAAGCAAGGACATGTTTTTTAATTAAATTATTAACTTTTATTGATACGATCTCAAAAACAATGTATTCTCTATACTGTGGGAACTAGTATTTCATTGGTTACGAGAATTAGTTATATAGTTGTTTACGACATCACAGATGTATAGAAGATACATAGTTGTTTAAAGAGGACCTGTCACTAGGTCATATAAGTTGAACTGGTTTACTGACCTGAATAGCGCTGTCTCCCTGATTCCAGCGCTGTTTTTTTATTTTTCTTCCCGGACCCCCATTTTGGAGATATTGCCCACTGTTGTGTTGGCTCCCTCTATGCTATTTTGCTGTAGTTAGCCAACAGGGCGTGAACTTCCCTCAATCTACCCCGCGCTGATTGGTCTGTATCCGAGACAGTGAAGCTAGCTCCACCCTGTTGACAAACTACAGCTTATTAGCATATAGGGAGCCAACATAACAGTGGGCCATATCTCTGGAACGGGGGTCCAGGAAAAAAAAAGAAAAAACGCACTGGAATCAGGGAGACACTATATAGGTCAGTAAACTAGTTAAACTTACATGAACTATTGACAGGTCCTCTTTAAGACACATGAATCCTAGAAGACTCAGGCCCCATGCACACGACCGTAAAAAACCTCTGTGTTTGCGGACCGCAATTGCGGTCCTCAAAAACGGACCCATTCACTTTCATTGAACACTGACACCTTTCCGTAGCACTACGGAAGGGTGTCAGTGCCGTGGAAATGTTCCGGGAATTATGGAACATGTCCGTTCTTTCGCATTTTGCGGGCCGTGCTCCCATACTTTGTATGGGAGCACGGCCCGAAAATGCGGTTGTCAGTCAGCGGCCGGCCGTGCCCGCAATCGCGGGCCGTGATTGCGGGCACGGTCATGTGCATGGGGCCTTAGTCTTTTATATTTAATATAGTTTTGCATTTGTAGTGGTATATATATATATATATATATATATATATCTCCAAGGTAAAAGAGAGGAGTCGATTTCTTTAAAATATTTAGAATAATGATTTTCTCTGGTTTCAGGGCAATGCTCCCAAGTTGGTTTACACCCCTCTTACAGACAAGTGTTACCTTACGCTGACTCAAGCTATAAAGATGGGATTGGGAGGAAATCCATATGGTCCAGCTGGAACTGGTAAAACAGAATCTGTGAAGGCCTTGGGTGGACTTCTTGGGCGACAAGTGTTGGTTTTCAACTGTGATGAGGTGAAAATACTTAACTGTTTGTTATATATATTCATTCCCATAAAGATAATAGCTAGACCAAGGTAATGCATAGGATATTGCAATATTGTACTTTTCTTACTACTGTACCCACTTTAAAAGAGGTCTGGTCTGCTCTCCTGAACATCTGTTTTCGTAAATACTTACATAATAGAGCTTTTTTTTCTTAGAACTCCGCGTTGTCATTCCTCTGTTATTCCTCCTGGAAATGTATGACTGCATTTGACAACTGGGTGTTACCATTCCTGTTGTCAAGATTGTCCATACACACTCTGTCACTGTCCAATCAGTTCTGATAGTGTTAGGCTGTGTGGACACACAACCTTTTGACAAGGATAATAACAGAGGAACTGCACAGTGCTAAGAAAAGATGCTCCAGAATTGTTGTTCCCACCTAAAATAAAATAAAAAAAGTCTGCTTTGAATATAATTTTAGCTATTTTGCTGCCAGGCGTTTCTAAACATTTTGAACCTCTGGTATCTAGGACAATTTTCACACTTTTGACATGTACAAATAAAACCTGAATTATAAACGATAGCGTTAATGTGCAATTTAAAAAAAAAATCATACATTTTAAGGTCTGACCCAAGCAGAAAATTAGATGTCAGATACCTCCTAAAAATAAAAGTTGAGGATGTGCAGAGTTCACACACGCCAGTAATGTCTACATGCACTTCTCTTCATGTGATCAACAATAAGGATAAAATATCTGGTCTGAAGCTGAAACATAAAAAAAGTAACAACGTATAACATACAGGGAAAGGTAAGTGTGCACCCACACCCCATATATTTTCTGAAAGCAGACCACTTCACAGTCGCAGTTGTCTTAAAGGGGTTGTCTACGACCGGACAACTGATGACCTATCCACAGGACCCTGCACCGATCAGCTGCTCCGGCGGCCTCCGGGCACCAGACATCCACGCCGGAAGTAGACGGCTTGGGTCACAGTATAGCAGCCGTACTGCAGCTCTGCTTCTATTCAAGTGAATGTGAGCGGAGCTGCACTTCTGCAGAACAGCCGCTATGCAGTGGTTGGAGTCATCTGTTTCCAGCTCCAACTAATGCATACCCTTCAAAACATGAGGCAGTGGGAGCAGCTGATCATATACTGATGAGATATCCGGTGGATAGGTCATCAGTTGTCCGGTCGTGGACAAACCTCTTTAACCTGCCCTCCACCGCCATGCAACTTTGTGACTGATGTGACTAAAGGATTGGTGACTTTAGCCACTTATATGTCAATTTTAGTTGGTATTGCAAGAGCCGGCACTACCCGTGTATGTGATGAAAAGCTGTAAGCGGTAAAGAAAGAACCTCTTATTGTGTATGTTTCCCCCTAGGGTATCGATGTGAAATCTATGGGGAGGATTTTTGTTGGCTTGGTGAAATGTGGAGCTTGGGGTTGCTTTGATGAATTTAATAGACTTGAAGAGGCCGTTCTCTCTGCTGTGTCCATGCAAATCCAAACCATTCAGGACTCTCTAAAGAACCACAGAGCTACCTGCGAGTTACTAGGGAAGGAGGTTGAGTAACATTCATTTTTTTATGAATTTCTTTTTTTATGGTTTATAGTACTATATACTAATGAAGGTTTATTTTTAGGTGGAGTTGGACCCGAATTCTGGTATTTTTATAACTATGAATCCTGCCGGCAAAGGCTATGGAGGGCGACAGAAGCTGCCCGATAACCTAAAACAGCTATTCCGTCCAGTGGCCATGTCCCGACCTGACAACGAGCTCATTGCTGAGGTTATTCTTTACTCTGAAGGTTTTAAGGAAGCAAAAGCGTTAGGTCGGAAGCTTGTGGCAATCTTTAATCTAGCTAGGTAAATGTTTTGATTATGACGATAAAATAGAGAATCGGGCTAATTGAAACTCTTCATTACTTTGTATGGACCTGTTGTGTGTATGTTGTGTGTCCCTGTGGGGCACTTCTAACAGACTCTCCGAGAGTCTAGGGAGAAACACTAGAATTAAAAAAAAAAAAATTCTGTCCCTCGTTCCTGCATCGCTCTTGTCCATGGGTAATGTCTGGTATCGCAGCTCATCATTATTTACTTAAAAAAAACTGAGCTGTAATACTAGACTCTGCCCATCAGCAAGAGTGGCGCTCTTTCTGGTATAAAAAGAAAGACAAACAGACCCCTTTTTTTGTAATCCTAGTTAACCCCTTGAAGCACTTCCTTATGATAAATCTTATAACGTTTAAATGTTACACAATTTTAATGTACTGCATTAACTGGGTTTTGCATTACAGGGAACTGTTGACACCTCAACAACATTATGACTGGGGATTAAGAGCCCTGAAGACTGTCCTTAGAGGTTGTGGGAATCTTCTTCAACCTCTAAAGAAAAATGGAGGAAAGCTGAATAGTAAGATTTATTGCAAATACTTCCTTACCTGATGTCTTTGATGTGCATGACTATGTTGCTGACCGTACGTATGTATACAGTATGGAGATGCAAGTGGCAGCCATCAAATTCACTAGAAAATCCTATGCCTTATCAAAGATGTACACTAAAACAGACTTCGTAGAGCCGACGATACCAGTTGAGTCCCATTCATGCATTGGTGTCCTGGCCAGAAATATTTGCAGCATATTACGACTATCAATATTCCCTATACATCCGTTATTAACCTTTTATTAGACTCACAGCCATTGTATTTGTTTGTAGTACTATGAAGCTTTTTTCAATATTAGTGCATGAATAACAATTCCATAATACAGAATGATTCAAGTCTCCATACACTGGGATGATCTATTCCCTATATAAGTAGACTTTTGATTCACCGTGTATAATGCTGTGAATAGTGTTGCTTATCGATTGTTGCGTACCATGGGAGAACCCCCTGAACTATTTTTCCACTCCTGAGGAACCCCCTATTCTTATTCCTATCTCTTGGAAGGTACTGAATCTCCTGGCAAAGATCCAGCAAGTTGGGAGTCTTAAGGGCAATCCTCCCTGGGAAAAATGTATGGAAGAAAACGGTCTCTCTAGGGCCACCTATATGTGATTAACCTGTAAGCCAATGTCCGACCCTTTATAGAGCCTTAAAACATGACTTGAGTTAATAGCCAAAACAAAGACATCCATCGATAGACAGCACTGTTTCAGAGTGGTTGCTCCTCATCAGTAAAGAGTAGGGTACTGGTTGGCTATATGAGATGCCTTTGACGCTTTGATCCCTACCTGCTGGATCTCCTCAATCGAAATCCGTACCAACCAGGAGCTGCGTCAACGCCATCTCATTCAGCCAACTACAATCCTACTCTGTGCTGATGAGGAATAACTGTCCTATACATTCTGGGAAGTAGTTCCAAATTGGCGCTCCATTTAAAGTCGCCAGTATCGGTGTATGACATGTTGTCCCTGTACAATGGCAAATGCTATATGAACAGCTTCCAGAATTATACATGCTCGTCTCTTAACGTCCTATCAGATTACCCGAATGTTGTTTTGTGGACCAAAATGACAAGATATTACATACGCTCATAAGTGATAAATACCAGCAAAATACATGGCAAAAGATACTGTCTATAGTTATGTGTGTCTTGCTCACACGTTGCTGTGTTTTGTATGAACCTTTTTTTCCTGGTAAAATCTTTCCTCTTATACAATCTATATAGCTGACCAGTCTGTTTGCTCTTCAGTCAGTGAAAGCCATATCGTGGTTCAGGCTCTGAGGCTCAATACAATGTCAAAGCTGACCTTTGCTGACTGCTCCCGCTGTGATGCTTTGATTAAGGATGTTTTCCCTGGAATTGATTTTAAGGATGTGGAGTACGTAGAGTTAAGTGCAGCCCTACAGCAGGCCTTTGAGGAAGCAAATCTAGAAATCATACCGAGTCAGGTAAGTCCATTTCTATACCATAGGTAATGATGTTGAAGTACTGAGCTATTGTTAAGCGGGTTTTCCCCACAATCCGCATTGAGCACCTATCCATAAGATAAGTGATAAATGCTGAAACACTCGAGCCCCAGAAATGGGACCCCTACCAATCCTGATTTCTGTGAAGAGTAGTTTCTATGGAGTGGCGGTTGAGCCCACGTGCTGCTGCTCCATGTAATCTTTATGGGAGGTACAGAAAACAGACATACGGTGCTTTCTGGCAACCACAGAGATTTAGTTCTCATGGAATAATTCATCTCCGGTAAGCAGGTCATAGATAGATAGAAATAGACAAATTAACATTAACCAATCTAATTATTTTTATAGGCCCAGAATTATTTCAAAATCAGGTTTCCGCCTTAAAATTAAACAGAACAATTATTATTAATGAAATCAACGAGGTGTATGTGCTTGATTTGTTAAAGGAAACCTGTCACGTTATATATGCTGTCCAATCTGTAGGCCTCATGTTATAGAGCAGGAGTAGGGGAGTAGATTCATATATAGCATATAGTGAGAAGGTAAGAAATGATTTGGGATAACGTTCAGTATTTTATTGATCTAAATCACTGCTCACCGTGGGCTTAAGAGTCTAGTGGGCGGTCCTACACCATGATTGACAACTATTTCTGTATGCACACTCTTAAATAGAAGGCAGTCAGTCATTGGTGGAGACCGCCCACTTTATTCTTAAAGCGTACCGAAACATTTCAGATGACTTCCATGAGAACCTGCTCCCCTATCTCTAAATATAGAAGGAGCTTTAGCAACATGGAGGACATTATACAGTAATGAGCAGTGTAGTTGTGAATCAAGCTCTGGGATACCAGAAGCTGCAGCACATCTGTGTGTGTTTCTCTCCCTTTTCTCCCTACAACAGCCCCCCCACCTCCCCTCTCCATAGACTTCTGTGGGCAACATCTGTAACCTGATCTCTGTGTACAGATTCCTGTATACAGATTTTATCAGTAAATTCAGTGAATGAATAGTTAGGAGGAGGAGGTGACGACTTGTGCTAGTTTTATTGATTTATGGAAAAAATAATTGAAGTTTAGTTAGTCTTTTCAGGGGACCTGTCACATTGACCAGACTGTACGATCTGCAGGCAGCCTGTTATAGAGCAGGAGCAGCTGAGCAGATTGCTATATAGTTTATTGAGAAAAGACTCAGTGAGGTAGATTTACTTATACTGTAAGTTTTAGACCGTGTAAACTTAGAGAAGTCAGTCAGAAAATGCACCAAATGTATGAAAGTGGCGCATAGTGTATGATAAATTTGGCGCATCTTGCTGGATTCCCTTTTCTCCCTATTAGTTGGCTTAGTTTGTATCCGTTTTTTGCATCAAAATATATCAATCAGCTCAAATCCTGCTGCTCTATAACCTGCTGTCCGCAAATCAGATGACATGTACCATGTGACAGATTCACTTTAGGAATCAATGAGCAAAATGTTAAGTGTGCCTCACCGTGAATTATTGTTAATGACACGCCAGGTTTTTTTGGGGTTTTTGTCAAATGCAGTTGCTAATGGTGTCATATTTGACTACATTGATCACATAACTTGTTCGCACTTCATCGGCACAGATTAAGAAAGCTCTGGAGTTATATGAACAGCTGCGTCAACGAATGGGAGTAGTTATCGTCGGACCAAGTGGTGCCGGAAAGTCCGCCCTATGGCGCATGTTACGATCTGCACTTGGAAAGATTGGAAAGGTTGTAAAACAATATACCATGAATCCTAAAGCTATGCCTAGACACCAGCTACTTGGCCATATAGACATGGATACCAGAGAGTGGTCAGATGGAGTCCTAACTAACAGTGCACGTCAAGTGGTCCGAGAACCCCCAGGTCAGTCATTTCTGTTACAGTGTTATGTAGAACTAGAACTCCCAGCAGTCTCTGCCAACCACAGATGGTGCTGAACTACTGGTTTATTATCAAATTCACTACTGGCAGATTAGTGTTTTGTATATAGATATAAACAGATGTAGGTTTATAATATTGGTTAAGATGAACTGTGTTGGCACCGACATGTTTCATTATACCAGTCATTTAACTAAAACTGAACATTTCCTCAATGTCTGAGCACAGCGCTTCTAAATTACTCTATTCATAGCCGAGCAGTCTTCTCTGGCCTTGCCTGCCACTATTCTGTATTATCAGTGTAGGCGAGAAGGATAACTGCACCTCATGTTCATGTACTTGTAAATCATAAACTAAATAACAGCATGCAATGTCAATCAGCTGCTTCAAAGGCCAGCAAGATATTGTCGTGTATTAAAAGAGGCATGGACTCGCGGGACAGGGATATAATATTACCACTTTACAAAGCATTAGTGAGGCCTCATCTAGAATATGCAGTCCAGTTCTGGGCTCCAGTTCATAGAAAGGATGAGAAATACAAAGAAGAGCAACAAAGCTAATAAGGGGCATGGAGAATCTAAGTTATGAGGAAAGATTAAAATAATTAAACCTATTTAGCCTTGAAAAGAGACGACTAAGGGGGGACATGATTAGCTTATATAAATATATGAATGGCACATACAAAAAATATGGTGAAATCCTGTTCCTTGTAAAACCCCCTCAAAAAACAAGGGGAGTAGCAATTACGTCTGAAATTCAGGAGCTGTTTTCTACTGAAAACAGCTCCGTAATTTCAGTCGTATTTGCCGTTATCGTGTGCACATACCCTTAAAGGCCAGGATTGAGCGACCCATCTTTAGAGAGTCTATAAGCATCTTGCCAGAGCACCGGTGCAGGACTGATTACAGGTGGAGTTCAGCTATCAGAGCTGTGTCTTGTAACGAGCCGTGCAGCTGTGTGTCCATCACATGTTATCTACTGGAAGTAAGCTGAAGGTTTCTACTGAAGAATAGCAAGCAGAGTTCTTGAAACTGAGGAATTGGGAAAAGACTATACAGAATAATGGAACATTTTTATAATAACTTTTCATTATAACATTATTAAACTTTTTTTTGGAGGAAAAAGTCACACATTACTTTCTTCCCTATTGGAAAACATTTGTGCGACAGTCATGGTAACCCGTGATTTTGCCTCAAACGACAGTCACTGACGTCCTTGTCTAAAAGTGGAATTATGCCTAAACACAAAAGTATTGAAAGTTGGTTGCTAAGATGGGAGAGTTTCCTTCACATGAGTCCCATGGATGCTGGACTATCAACTTTTCCAAACTACTGGGAAGTTTGATAGTCTGAAATCTCCCGAATAATTCCTGGATAAATAAGGTAGTATGTTTTATGCTGTTTTTTTTTCTTTCTTTTATCTTGTCTTCCCTTATGTCTGTGTAAATAGAAATTAGCTCCTGGATAATTTGTGACGGGGACATTGACCCTGAGTGGATTGAATCCTTAAACTCTGTTCTGGATGACAACCGCCTTCTCACTATGCCCAGCGGGGAGAGGATTCAATTTGGTCCCAATGTAAACTTTGTGTTTGAAACCCATGACTTGAGCAGCGCTTCTCCAGCCACCATCTCCAGGATGGGAATGATATTCCTAAGGTAATCGCATTGTTTGCCTCCACAGGGACTGTTCATTCATTTTCAAGCACTTCTATCTTTACTGAATTAACTCTGGCTTTTTTTTCCCTTCCTGAAAAGTGATGAAAACACCGATATGAACTCTCTGATCCATTCATGGCTCCGGGGACAGCCAGAAGCACACAGGTCTAATTTGGAGAACTGGATTGGAGACTATTTTGAGAAGGCTATAAATTGGGTTCTTAAACAGGTACATTACCGAGAAATATTTACAGGTATTCGTTTTAAGTCGTTTCCGGGTCATTTGCAGTATATTAGATGCCCCGCTGGCAGTGGAAGTCCAAAATACTGTATTGTGCCATGCTGCCGGCGGTGACCGAATTAAATAGTTTGATGTGTTTATGGCCAGTATGCAAGTGGAAGGAATAAGTATAACTTCAGGTATCAGAGTCATGAGCAATTCTTGCCTACTGAAGCTGATTCTACTCTGTCTGTGTATATCGCGAGATGCCTGCAAATGAACAGTCTGCGCTCCGGTCAGAAACCTTGCAGAAAAACGAAAGGGGAATTGCTGAATAGTTTAAAGTACTGATCAAAATGAAATTGGCCGGGGGTGAAACTCTTCAGCGCTTGTAATAAGACTCCTCACCTGAAGCCACCGCCGTCTGTGCAGAGTGTTAAATACTCGCATTGCTGACTGAAGTAAAATGTGTCTGCCTCTGGATAAATCGCAGGGTATTATATCATTGGGCTGTCAGTGTCGCTTCAGTAAGAGATACTTACAGTGTAGCCTGAATTTGCCAATATAAAAACGACTTTATTTGATATGAAGTGAGAGCGCGCCGAGGTTCAAGACTGTGGGGCCCCTGGTTATAAAGAATAAATCTCAAACAGATCTGATTATTATCCAGTAAGAGTCTGGGCGCATTCGCGCTTGCGTATGGAAATACAGATGGGCAATACGGATCCTTTTCATTTACAATTTTAGTTTTTTTTTTTTATTTGCTGCTAAAGGTATTCGTTTTTACTCCGTATTGTGTTCTGAGTTGTCCATTTTTATCTGTCTTTTTTGTTAATTATTATTATTTTTTGCCTGTTTTTGTAATGTTGGACAAATATGGATGATAAAAATTGGAGCAAATAGGCACATGTGAGCTATGCAAACCCGGTACATACGTTTTTAAATACAACCCAAAGAGTTCTATGGGCTAAAAACAATTCACATACAGATGACATACACCTAAAAAAAATGCACGTTTAAAAAAACGGAAATGTTAAAAAATAATGTAACCCCATTTACAGCGGACACCTTGCACTAACGCTTAACCACTTAGATGCCGCAGTCAATATCAACCGCGGCAACTAATCTATTAGAAAGACTATGGTGAATCCAGCATGAATTCAGGAAATCTGCAGCTGATCCTCATGTAGTTTTGCCCCTTTGTAATTCAATAAAGCTATTCTGTGGCTTTTCTGTAAATCGGTGCATAAATCCTTACAGAATTCTAACAACTGCAGCCTTTTTGTTTGGGGTAGTCCGGCAGTAACCAGTCAGTCTCTAATCACTTCAGTCTTTGACCGTTGGCTTCAATGGCACAATGCACATATACTATACTTTTTTCTAGATCTAAGGCTCTGTTCACATATACAGCTCAGTTTCCTTAGAGTGGGGGAAAAAAGGTATACTAACGTATGCCACCTGAGCGTATGCCAAATTGACATATGATGCTTGGCATAAGAACGGCCCATTATGCACTATGGACACGTTCGACATATCATTCGGGAGCATTTCCCATCATATATGCTGAACGTAAGCTAAAAACAAAGCTTACACATTAGCCTCAGGCTATGTTCACACTACTCTCATGGCTTTTGTTGCCACAACAAGTAGAAATATGTCACAGAGGATTTGTCATTGTGTCTTTCTGGATTAACACACATGCAAATAGGTTGAATGAAATGGATTGTGTCATGATCTGGGGGTATGTGGACCCACTAGGCCGCTCCACCGTAGCGGAGAGGCAGCTGGCCAAGTCACAGTCTATGGAAATAATTATATAAAGAGTTCATAGCACAAGGGTACCTGAGGTAGTCCAGACAATGGCAGAGGCTCTGGCATGGATGGGGCTAGATGTGGCGGACGGTACCAGGAGTGGCAGATGACATCAGACGTGGTGTATACCAGCAGGCGTGACAGGTTGAGCCAGACGTGGCGGATGATACCAAGAGTGGAAGATAACAGCAGACGTGGTGTATAACAGCAGGCGGCACAACACGACTGCAACACTAGACAGGCTCCGGAACTAAACAGCACAGGATACAGGTAGCAGGGCACAGGAACACCAGGAGCGGGATAACACTAAGGGACCATTTGCAACACAAACATGGGAAAACTACAACAACGCTCAGGCTAGGAGTGAAAGGGCAGAGCCTTTTTTATAGTCCATGGTGATTATGGCTAATTAACCATATTTTACATGTGCGCACGCTGGCCCTTTAAGGCCGGGCATGAGCACGCACACACTACAGGACACTGCAGAGCGGAGTGGAAGTGAATGCTGGCGTCTCCTAGGAAGGAGATGCCGGCCAGCACTCACAAGTCGATGGCCGCGGCCTTCGAGGGGTGAGTAGGAACAACGGTCCGCGGCCGTGAACGTTACAGATTGTTTTGTTCTTTTACCCTTCCTGTATATAGCTGGCCATAAAGGTTGGATATTTGTTGATGGATCTCACAATGTGACAGGTTCAACCAACAGTTTAGTGTGTGTGGAGATGGCCTGACTGAAGGAAACAATCATTTGCTTCCTGAGAGAGAAGTGTTTCAGATGTGTCCGTTAGCCGCTTATGCCCCTATTGAAATAAGGTACATGCTCAGCTTAGCAAAACATGTATATTTATAAGGGATTCAGGAAACCTAGCTTACGTCCAACATCTAAGGGTATGTTCACATGCAGTGGTTTCAGATGTAATTCGGGCCGTTTACGCCTCGACTTATGCCTAAAAAAACGGCACCATTACGCCTTCAAACATCTGCCCATTGCTTGCAATGGGTTTTACGGTGTTCTGTTCCCACGAGGCTTAATTTTACGTGTCGCTGTCAAAATACGGCGCGTAAAAAGATGCCCGCGAAAAAGAAGTGCATGTCACTTCTTGGGACGTTTTTGGAGGCGTTTTTCATTGACTCCATTGAAAAACAGCTCCAATAACGGCCGTAAAATACGCCGCGAAAAACGCGAGTTGTTACAAAAATGTCTGAAAGTCAGGAGCTGTTTTCTCTTGAAAACAGCTCCGTATTTTCAGACGTTTTTTGCTAAGCCGTGTGAACATACCCTAAGGCTTCGTTCACATCTGCGTTGTTGGCCACGTTAGGAGCGTCCATCACAGATCCCTTTAAAAAAATCATGGACAAAATAAAGCTGCATTCTGCGCTATTTTGTCCGGCAAAACGAGTGACACCACAGAGGAAACCCGACGGAACCTATTAAAGTCAATGGCTTCTGTTGGGTGTCGGAGGTGTCAGTCATGCAAGGGCTTCGGTGCTTATTTTCATTGCTTTGCTCCTATGACGCATGTGAACGAGGCCTAGCTTATGTGCATGGTCCGCTTAAATATAGAAAAAGATTTATTACTAGTTACTAAAAACTATTTTAATTACTAACTGATCATGTAAGATGAAAAATAAGTGGGGACATCTAGGGCTGGTTTTGCCATTTTGAGGTGGATTGTTCTGCTGGCCTTCAGGTTTTTAACATCTTACCTACCTGATATTGTCTCTGATTGTGACCTTAACCCCTTAAGGACGAAGGATGGATATATTCACCCTCTGATTGCGTGGGTACTGCCAGTGTACCCACGCGATCAGCGGCAGGAGCAAGGCTGATATGCACAGCCTGGCTCCTACCCAAACTGCCGGAATCGAAGCGCGCTCCAATTACGTAATTTTAACCCATTACATGCCGCTATCAATTGACAGAGGGAGGGACTAATAGATTGCTTGTCAGTTTTACACTGACAGGCAATAATGCTTTGGTATAGCAAAGTAAAGTCCCCTAGTGGGACAAAAAAAAGTAAAATAGTTTAACCCCTTAAGGACACAGCCTAGTTTTGGCCTTAAGGCTCAGAGCCCATTTTTCAAATCTGACATATTTCACTTTATGTGGTAATAACGTCGGAATGCTTAAACCTACCCAAGCGATTCTGAGATTGTTTTCTCGTGACACATTGGGCTTCATGTTCGTGGTAAAATTTGGTCGATATATTCAGTCTTTATTTGTGAAAAATTGCAAAATTTAGAGAAAATTTACAAAAAATAGCATTTTTCAGAATTTAAATGCATCTGCTTGAAAAACAGACGGTAATACCACCCAAAATAGTTATGAGTGCACATTTTCCATATGTCTACTTTAGATTGGCATCGTTTTTTGAAATTTTTTTTATTTTTCTTGGACGTTACAAGGCTTAGAACATAAACAGCAATTTCTCACATTTTTAAGAAAATTTCAAAAGCCTTATTTTTAAGGTACCAGTTCAGTTCTGAAGTGGATTTGAGGGGCCTATGTATTAGAAACCCCCATAAAACACCCCATTTTAAAAACTAGACCCCTCAAAGTATTCAAAACAGCATATAGAAAGTTTTTTAACCCTTCAGGCATTTCACAGGAATTAAAGCAAAGTGGAGGTGAAATTTGCAAATTTCATTTTTTTTCTGCTGAATTTCAATTTTATTCATTTTTTTTCTGTAACAGAGAAGGTTTTACCAGATAAATACTACTAAATCTGTATTGTCCAGATTCTGCAGTTTTTAGAAATGTCCTATATGTGTCTCTACTGCGCTCGTGGACTAAAACACAAGCCCTAGAAGCAAAGATGCACCTAGTGCATTTTGAGGCCTCTTTTTTATTAGAATATATTTTACGCAGCATGCCAGGTTTGAAGAGGTGTTGAGGTATCAAAACAATGGAAACCCACCAGAAGTGACCCCATTTTGAAAACTACACCCCTCAAGGAATTCATTTATGGTTTTTGTTATCATTTTGACCGCACAGTTTTTTCACAGCACCTATTTGAATTGGGCTGTGACATTAAAAAAATGCCATTTTTTCCAATAAGATGTAATTTTTGATCAAAATTTCTTATTTTCACAGGGAACAAAATACCCCATTTTGTTGCCCAATTTGTCCTTAGTGCGGCAATACCCCATTTGTGGTGATAAACTGCCGTTTGGGCCCATGGGAGGGCTCAGAAGGAAAGGAGCGCTATGTGTTTGTTGGAGTCCAGATTTTGCTGGATTGGTTTTCGGGTGCCATGTCGCATTTGCAGAGCCCCAGAGGTATCAAAGCAATGGAAACCCACCAGAAGTGACCCCATTTTGGAAACTACACCCCTCAAGGAATTCATTTATGGTTTTTGTTATCATTTTGACCGCACAGTTTTTTCACAGCACCTATTTGAATTGGGCTGTGACATTAAAAAAATGCTATTTTTTCCAATAAAATGTAATTTTTGATCAAAATTTCTTATTTTCACAGGGAACAAAATACCCCATTGTGTTGCCCAATTTGTCCTTAGTGCGGCAATACCCCATTTGTGGAGATAAACTGCCATTTGGGCCCATAGCAGGGCTCAGACGGAAAGGACCACCATTTGGCCTACTGGAGCTTTTCTGGTGCGAAGTCATGTATGAAGAAGCCCCTGAGGTACCAGTACAGTTGAAACCCCCGAGAAGTGACCCCATTTTAAAAACTACACCCCTTAAGACATTCATCTAGAGGTGTAGTGAGCATTTTGACCCCACAGGTACTGTGTAAAAGATAATGCGCAGCAGATGGTGCAGAGTGAGATTTGCAATTTTCTATATATATATGGCATGTCAGTGTCCGATATAGTGTGCCCAGCATGCGCCACCGGAGATCTACACCCCATAAGCTGTAATGTGGGTTCTCCCGGGTATGGCAATACCCTACATGTGGCTGTTATCAGCTGCCTGGGCACACGGCACGGCTCAGACGGAAAGGACCACCATTTGGCCTACTGGAGCTTTTCTGGTGCTAAGTCATGTATGAAGAAGCCCCTGAGGTACCAGTACAGTTGAAACCCCCAAGAAGTGACCCCATTTTAAAAACTACACCCCTTAAGACATTCATCTAGAGGTGTAGTGAGCATTTTGACCCCACAGGTACTGTGTAAAAGATAATGCGCAGCAGATGTTTCAGAGTGAGATTTGCAATTTTCTATATATATATGGCATGTCAGTGTCCGATATAGTGTGCCCAGCATGCGCCACCGGAGATCTACACCCCATAAGCTGTAATGTGGGTTCTCCCGGGTACGGCAATACCCTACATGTGGCTGTTATCAGCTGCCTGGGCACACGGCAGGGCTCAGAAGGGAAAGATGAGGGGGATAAGCTGTGCGGAGTGCATCAGGGTAAATTAAAAATCAAGGGATGTATGATACATTCGAAAACAATCTTTCATACAGAGCCCTGGTTTTTCGGGACACGTGTCACATTGGTATATTGTTTCCCTCCTTATCCCCCTCTTTGAGCAGACTCTGCACCTCTTTTGACTTTTTCCCTTCTTGCCAGTTTGGGGAACTTCTCCTGGAAAGTGTTGCCCTGGTACAATGCGTGTGGCCTCGCTTCCAGAAGTACTGGGTGCCCCCCCTTCTTGGTCCCTAAAGATTAGGTTCTTGATAACCACCTCTTGAAATTCCAGGAAAGTTCCCCTCTGGCCTGCACCTCGATGTAGCACGTACGCATTGTACAATGCCATCTGTATAATGTGCACGGCCAGCTTCTTATACCACACCCTCGATTTCCGCATGGCGCTGTAGGGTTTCAGGACTTGATCGGACAAGTCCACCCCTCCCATGTACCTATTGTAGTCCAGGATGCAGTCTGGTTTGAGGGTCTCTGTACTGGTACCTCGTACAGGTACATGGGTACTGGTGTGGCCATGTATTGTTGTCAATACAAGGACATCTCTCTTGTCCTTGTACTTGACACACAATAAATTGCTGCTAGATTGTGCCCTGCTCTCACCCCTTCTGAGTGTTTGCCCAAGCAGAGTCTTAGGGAGGCCTCTCATATTTTTTCTAGCAGTGCCGCATGCCACAGTACTTCTGGAAGCGAGGCACTTGAAGAGTGGGACACTGGTATAAAAGTTATCCAGGTAGAGGTGGTAACCCTGGTCCAGCAGTGGGTGCACCAAATCCCACACAATTTTTGCATTAATTCCCAGTAAGGGGGGGCATTCTGGGGGCTGAATACTGCTGTCCTTCCCTTCATACATCCTAAACCTGTAGGTATACCCTGATGCACACTCGCACAGCTTATATAACTTCACGCCATACCTTGCCCTCTTACTCGGCAGGTACTGGCGGAATTGAAGCCTCCCTTTAAAATGTACCAGGGATTCATCTATAGAAATACACTTCTCGGGGGTGTATGCTTGGGCAAACCGGGCGCTGAAATGGTCTAATAGGGGTCTCAGTTTGTATAAACGGTCAAAACTGGGGTCATCTCGGGGTGGGCACTGCTCATTATCCGTATAATGCAAGAAGCGAAGTATTGCCTCATAACGCATCCTGGACATGGCCATACGGTACATCGGGGTGTGGTATAAGATGTCCGTGCTCCAGTAGGTCCTAATGGACGGCTTTTTCAGAAGCCCCATGTTCAAATGAAGTCCCCAGAACTTGCCCAACTCTGCTGCATCTACAGGGGTCCACCTGTGGGACTGGGCATAAAACGATGTGGGGTTCTTTGTTATATACTGTTGGGCATATAAATTAGTCTGGGTGACCATTAGTTCTATGAAGTCATCAGTGAAGAAGAACTTGAAAAATTCCATCTCACTGAGCCCTGCCGTGTTAAATTTTATCCCTGAGCTGCCCGTGTACTCTGGGATTTGGGGCTCATAAACGTCTGGTGTGGGGGTCCAAATGGGGTCACTTCGCTCGGGGGCTTGAGCTGCAGCGGGGTCATTTCGCTCGGGGACTTCAACTGCAGTGGTGGTCCTGGGGCGTCTCCTAGGGGGTTCCTCTTCTTCATCACTGGATGAGGAGGTAGACAAATAGAACAGAGTCTCACCACCCGACGACTCTGTGTCGGAGGCAAGAAATGAATACGCCTCTTCGGCAGTAAATGTCCGTTGGGACATGTTTGATTCCTTCCCAATAGGCTGCTAAACCAGCAAAAAAAATGTGTTTTTATAGAACGAGTGGGCTTCCCTGACACTAAACCTAACTAGGGCGAGGGTTCCTAACACTAAACCTAACTAGATTTTATTTGAACTTCCCTGAGACTAAATCTAACTACGGCGACTATTCCCTGACACTAAACCTAACTAGATAATTCCGAGCTTCCCTAACACTAAACCTAACTACGGTGACGGGTACCTGACACTAAACCTATCTAGATTATTACGAGCTTCCCTGACGCTAAACCTAACTACAGTGACGGACCACTAACGCTAGATCTAACTACGGTGACGGATTACGGACGCTAAATTCCCTGACGCTATACCTAACTACGCTTTTTGACGGTTCCCTGACACTAACTAACCCTAATACTAAACTAACCAGTTAAATTGTCAAAATTGGCTAAACTAACTATTTTTTTTTTGTTTTTTTTTTTACATTTTTTGTTTTATATGAAGAAAAAAAATAATAATCTCCAGGGACCAAGAAATTGGTCCTGAAAACTAAGAAGTGGTCAGTGATAGGAGATCACTGACCAAAAACGTGGGGGGAACACAAAGAGGAAGGGTATAGGACTGGGTAGTGGATTGGGGAGGTGGGAAGCACAAAAAAGTTGTTTTTTAACTTGTAATTTGACTTTTTTCACACTTTCACTTCTCTCTCTCTCTATCACAACCGCTCCGAACGCCTCGCTAACTCCAACAGGGCGTTCAGGGCGGATGTGAGGTCAGGGAGAGGAAGTGAAGCGACAGATCGCCACTATTGGACAGTTGCTCACTAACTGTCCAATAGAGGCGATCGTGGAGGCGGGACCATCGCGGCAGGTCCCGGCACATTGAGCCGTGATAGCCTGCTGTTGGAAACAGCAGCTGTCACAGCTCGTGCACGCGCCGGGGGAAAATGGCGATGCATTTTCCCCGCGACGTAATAATCCGTCGCTGAGCGCTAACGATATAGTTAGCGCGACGGATTATTACGTCGCTGAGCGCGAAGGGGTTAAAGTTTATGAAAAACAAAAAAACAAAAAAAAAAAAAGATTATAGTAAAAATAAAATAAAACCACTTTTTCCCCAAAAAGTGGTTTGATTTAGTAAAAGTCTCAAAACAAATAACACATACACATATAAGGTATCGCCGCGATCGTAACGACTCATGGATAAGTCCCATGTACCCCAAAATAGTACTAAAGAAAATGACACCTTGGCCCACAATAATCAAGCCCACATACGGCCACATTGACTGAAAAATAAAATAGTTACGGCTCTTGGAACGCGGCGATGCAAAAACAAGTAATTTTTTTCTAAAAGGGTTTTTATTGTGCAAATGTAGGAAAACATATAAAACCTTTACATATTTGATATCTCCGTAATCGTGCCGACCCATAGAATAAAGGTAACATGTTATTTACGCTGCATAGTAAACGGCGTAAATTTATAACGTGAAAATCAATGCTGGAATAGCTGCTTATTTTCAATTCTCTCTCCTAAAATAAAGTTAATAAAAGTTCATTGATATATTATAAGCATCTAAAAATGGTACAATTACAAAATACAACTCGTCCCGCAAAAAACAAGCCCTTATACGGCTAGGTTGCCGGAACAAAAAAAAAATGTTACGCTTGTTGTAATGCGACCGTGAAAAAACAAAAAATAATCCTTGGTCATTGACGCGCAAAATGGCCCGGTCATTAAGGGGTTAATATCTGGTTTTGATATTTAGTGTTCTTGATATTTTATAACCTAATAAAGATTTTTTCTATTTTCACAATACTTGGAGGTTATATTTTTCTTGGGTGCTATGTCCCCTGTGCTTTTACGTAGGTTGTTTACTTGTATTGTGGGGACGTCCTTATGCCTGTTTTTGGTTTAGTTTGAGGTTTCTTGTAGGCTTATATAGATGAAACATTTCTAGCCAGAAATAAAACTCTGTATTTTATTTTCTAGCATTGCTTTTTTTGTTGGTGAATGTTGTCATCGTCATATAATCATAGTGTTTTATAAGAAGTCCTTTTCGTGAAATGCTAATAAGGTTCCTTTGTGTGGAGGCTCCGATCAAAGTCCCCGTTGCACATTCCTTCACATTCGATTGAAAAAATAGCACAGCATGCAGCACTATTTTTTCCGGTAAAATGACACCACGACAAAATCTGCCAGAACTCATTATAGAGGGCCTTTTACACCTGCCGATATTCGGCCGGTGCAGCGAGCACCGATCAACAAGACCTCATTGATCGGCGCTCATTTTCTCCTGTCACACGGAGCTATGGATGTGGACGAGCAGTCGTTACTCCGATCGCTCGTCCCCATACATTATTATCATGCTGGCAGCGCATCTCCCTGTTTACACAGGAGATGTGCTGCCGACAGCGATAATATTTCACTTTTTCAAAACGATACGATCAGCAGATGATCAAGCGCTTACACAGGGCAATTATCAGCAATGTGCGTTATGTGAATGCTCGTCTACCCGATGATCGCCCAGTGTAAAAGGGCCTTAAAGTGTAGCTAAACGTTTGACAAACTTCTGACATGTCATAGTGACATGTCAGAAGTTTGGATTGGTGGGGGTCCGAGCACAGAGACCACCACCAATCGCTTTAATGAAGCCGCTGAAGTGCTCGTGTGATCGCTCAGCCGCTTCGTTTCTGTTCGGCTTTTTCCGGAAAGCCGATGTATCAGAGTTTGGACTCAGACTTTCTGTTGAGTCCGTACACGATACATTTATTTCCGGAAACAGCCGAACAGACACGAAGCGGCTGAGCGCTCACACGAGTGCTCGGACCCCCCCCCCCCCCCCCCTCACTATGACATGTCAGAAGTTTGTCAAACGTTTAGCTACACTTTGTCATTGGGCTCCGTTAGACGCTGTTGCTGTCCATGGTGCCACTGTTCAGCTCCTATGACAATTAAAAATGCAGATGTGAACTAACACAAGCTAAAGACTTTTACTCCTATGTTTATATCCTCTCTCCATAGAATGACTTTGTGGTGGAAACCAGTCTTATTGGAACAGTTATGAATGGACTCTCTCACCTTCATGGTTGCACTGATCGAAATCAATTCATTATTAGTCTGATCCGAGGCCTCGGAGGAAACCTTAATATGAAGTCCAGAAATGACTTTGCCAAAGAGGTAATTTACAGATCAGTATACTGTGAGTGAGTAGTTGGCAGCAGATGAGGAGGAAACTGGAATGGCGGCACAGGGATGATCGCATAACAGAGAAAGGAGATATGTAAGACATAGGGGAAGTTTAGCATTTTGTTCTCATGGTTTTTGTATTAATTATATAATGTTATAAAATAAAATACCCCAAACTACAGCAGTTTGTCGAAACTTTCTCTAGGTTTTCAGTTGGGCTCGGGAATCTCCCCCTGATCCCCGCAAACCATTGGATACCTATTACGATGATAAAACCGGTCGTCTCATGTCCTACAACTTTGAGAAACCTGAAAATGTAACCATTGATGACTTCAGTAATCCTCAGGCTCTTCCAGTTATCAGAACTCCTGACATTCAGAGAGGATTGGACTATTTCCGACCATGGTTGGGCTCCAACACTAAACAGCCCTTCATACTGGTGGGACCAGAAGGGTGTGGAAAGGGGTAAGACTTGCTGCAATGTAATAGATCACACTACCTTTATGCCCCGGGCTGGTTGTGACACTGGTGTGTGCCTTCTTATACCTGTACTTTCAGGATGTTGCTTCGCTATGCATTTTCCCAGCTTCGATCTACTCACATCGCTACAGTTCACTGCAGTGCCCAGACCACATCCCGTCATGTATTGCAGAAGCTGACACAGACCTGCCTAGTGATCAGCACTAACACGGGCCGAGTGTACAGACCCAAAGACTGTGAGAGACTGGTCCTGTACTTGAAAGATATCAACCTCCCTAAGCCAGACAAATGGGGCACCAACACACTGGTGGCTTTTCTTCAGCAGGTAAGAAATGTTATAGACTGTTCAAATAATAATGCAACAGGACCCAGGACAACAGGAATAATTTTAGCAACAGGACCCAGAAACCTCGAGAGCAGAGGCATTTTGGGGCAAGTTCACACAGCGTATGTTTAAGGCAGGAAATACGAGGCTGATTTTATAAGAAAACCGCCTCTAAATTGATTTTGGAGCTGATTTTCAAAGCCGTTTTGATTTTCGAGGCGTATTTTCTAAGCGTTTTTGGTAGCGTCAATGGAAAATCCGCTTTTAAACGCCACAAGAAGTGACCTGCTGCTTCTTTTTAAGAGACTTATTTGAATTCAGCAGCGTAAAAATATGCTTGGTCTGATCTGTATGGTGTATTTTTCATTGAATTTAATGGCTGCAGTTTCTAGGCGTATTGGAAGAAGTGTATTTCGAGGCATATCATGCACCAAAATATTCCTGCAATTTGCCCGTGTGAACATACCCTTAGACGAGCGATGCATGAATGCACAACATAAAGCATTCTAAAGAGAGGCAATCTCTTGCCTAAAACCTGCGATACACATTAGATGTATGCCAGCGGAACACACTGATTTTGGCACTACCGTCTGACCATCTAATGTGCATGGTGGCATCCAGACTCTCCCCCAATGGCAGAGGTCGTGGGAGAGATAGGTTGGGCAGGTTGAATTTCAAAGTTCCTGATCCTTTTGTTTGTTATTAGATCCGCTGCCAAGCCAAGAGTGCATGTGTATGGGGGAGTTGGGAGGAATAGCTGTCGGCCGAATGAGTGTTCAACCGACAGCTAAAATATATGGCCACCAGATGTGGCATAGCGTGCCAGGTTCTCATCCACATCTCCAGCGTATATCTGGTACAGAGGGGAACTCATCTCTTTTAATTTATCAGGAGTTCTGTACCAACAAGACAATAGTTTGTAGTTGAGTTTACAGAGATTGGATGTGTAAGGACAAGGGCCTCACCCCATAACTAAACAAGAAAGCATTTCCACAATTACATCTCCCAAGCAATCCTAAACCAGGGCATGGGATCCCGTGTCGCTCCATTCACCAGAATGTCATAGACTGAGGAGATTTGATGTGCAGGCGTCTGAAGAGATTCAGCAGTGTTCACAGCATCTAAAACAGGCGTTCATGCCATGTTTCCGAGAAGCCCTCTTCTATTTCATGTATTCGCTTGTGAATAAATATCGGGTTTGAAGTAGAGGTAACTACCTATTAAATGGCGTTGTCTGGTTTAGGCAAATTAATATAATATTTTTTGTACAATTAAAAGTTATACAATGGAAAAATTCATGGAAATTAAAACGATCATAATAATAGACCTTGTTTCTTAATATAAAACTATCATCGTCCGCTTCAGTATATAGGGTTACCATAGCTGATGATGTTAAACGCTACCTCCTGGGCTCCGTTCCCATCTGTTGTGATTTCTGTTTATAATGGAAACTATGGCGCAGTGCCGGATCCATCATATGATTGTCACCATTACCCGATGGGCTTTATTGTCTTATGATAGGGATCTGTCCGGTTCCGTCATGGTGTCCAGAGTTTTGACAAATAGAATTGCACGCAGAGCTATTCCTCCTGACAAATCTGACGCAGATGGGAACAGAGCCTTAGGCGTAGCTCACTAAAGTTGACTCCGTAACATCTTGATTTACAATAAATAAAATAAAACCTGTTCAATGGTTATTGTTAATAGTTTCTATTGTGTTGTTTGCAAACTGGTTACCTCTTTGGCTATAATCGTCACGTGCACATGGTTTGCAGATACTACTGTATTTGTTGTTGTTTCCAAGGTTCTGACATATCACGGCTTTTATGATGATAACTTGGAATGGGTCGGCCTAGAAAATATTCAGATTGTGGCTTCTATGTCTGCTGGCGGCACCATTGGTCGGCATAAACTGACCACCAGATTCACCTCTGTGGTCCGGATATGTACAGTCGAGTAAGTATTTGGCTCAGATGCGTTGGCTGATTATACTGATTTGTTATCATTTGTTTGTCTTTTGCATAAATCAGCCGGACATGTGAGTTGGTAGGTGACATCTTCACTTTTCAGCTTCATGTAGATGTCCTTTTTCCTGCCTGCAAACTCTCTGTAATTGTTCAGATCTTTTTGACTCTGATCTTTCCTTTACTTCGCACATTCAATCACTTTCGCGAAAGTCAATTTCACCTCAAAAACATCTCCAGAATCCACCCTTTTCAGACTGTGGAAACTACCAAAACTCTCATTGTCTCTCTGATTCACTCTCGTCTTGTCTCCTGTAACTCATTACTAATTGGCCTTCCCTTCCCCTCGCTAGACTCTCCCCTCTCTAATCTATCCTTAATGCAGCAGCCAGGCTCATCTTTCTGACAAACCGCTACACCAATGTCTCTACCCTGTGCCAATCACTGCACTGGACTGCTGCACCAATTCTTCTACCCTGTGCGTCACTACAATGGTTGCCCATACCCTTCAGAATTCAATTCAAATGTATTACTCTTCCCCCAGTGCTGCACTTCCTTACATCACTTCCCTCATCTCTGTCTACCACTCTACCCGTGCTCTATGTTCTGCCAATGAACTTAGATTAACATCCTCCATAATCTGAACCTCCCGTCTCCAGGACTTTCCTCGTGCTGCACCAGTCCTCTGGAATGCACTACCCCAGACAATGAGATTAATTCCCAACATCCACCGTTTTAAACGTGCCTTGAAAACACATATTTTTAGACAGGTCTATAACATTCCCTAATCTGACTTTCCTTGGTCCCACTATTACATGAGTCCTCAGAACCTGACCCCCTCATTCAGCAGTATCCCCCACACTCCTTACACCCTAATGCACTTCAGGTCTGTCATACGCGGATACTGGCTGGTGTCCGGCTCATGCAGCTTTATGTTACTACCCCATGGGTATAAAAGATGGCCGGACCATTGTACTGATCAAGTATTTTTTTTATTTTTACGTTTTGTGTCTCCTTTATTTCCTTATAGATTGTAAGCTCATGTGATCAGGGTCCTCACTCCTCTTGTTTGAAATGTTAATTTGTTTAATATAATATGTTGGTGCTATATAAATAAAGAATATTAATATTATTATACCTCCTCAGTCCCCAAAATATCTGTTGAGTGACGGGGAGGAGGGGGATGCAGCTGCAGTATCTCAGTATGTGGCTGTGAGATGTATGCTGTGAGAGGGGAGGGAAGCTTCTTGTATAACATCTGTTCAGGAGGACAATAAACTCATCACGTCAGGAAATAACACGTTACGTCTCTGCAGTGCAGTTCATAATATTTTATATTTCAAATGTGTATTATTTGTAATTATTTTGTGCTTTTTTTAAAATTTTTGTGCAGCTATCCTGAACGAGATCAACTGCTGACAATTTGTAGCTCCTATTTGGAGCCAGTTCTTCACCAGAATCTAAAGAAACATCCTATATGGGGTTCAGCATCTAAAATCCACCAGTTAGCCGGGTCAATGGTTCAAGTATATGAACAGGTAACTTCTCGGTTTTTTATTTTTGTGTCTGAATTGTGACATCTGTCTTACCAGGCTTTTCATAAGTGAGTCTTTGTACTGACTATTACGGTGAGTTTAGACACAGTGGAAAAATCTGCCTTGCATTTTGCTGCAGTTTTTGCTTTCCGGTGGAAAGTCTTCAGCATACAAATTTGCAGTGGAAATACCCACTACGTGTGAATGGGCTCTTAAAAACGCCATTCACATGTATTGTACTATACTTGGTTGCAGATTTTCAGTGCAGAATCCACAACAAAAATCCACATCAAATCCTTCACATCTGAATGTCGACGTTTGAGCAATGTGATATTTGTTTTATCTCAGACATAAATGGACCTGTGGTGTCCAATGTGATCCACTTTAGACTCCATCCAAGATTATCTACAGCAACTTGAGGGAACATTTTATTTTTTGGGGGCTGCGGATGTAGGACACGCACTGATTTAACTCTGATGTGGTTTCTGCCTCGCTACTCACCCTTGTATTTCTACTTTCTATTGTACTGTGGCGTCGTGATCACTGATCATACTGTAGCCGAGTCTAGATCTGCAGTTCCTTCGATCTTCTTTTGCTATGTTTTTTTTTACTTGAAGAGTTTTTGCTGCAGTTTTGGCCACTTTTTGTCAGGCTGCATTTGCTAAAATGTATATTCTATAGACTGGTCAGTGAACATTTATAAACTTTTTACTGTTCTTGTGATATCTTCTTAAATCATTACATTACTCTTTAGGTTCGGATGAAGTTTTCAGTTGACGATCACAGTCATTATCTGTTCACACCATGTATCCTTACACAGTGGATTCTCGGGCTGTTTAGATACGACTTAACTGGAGGTAGGTTTTGTTATTGTATGTATCTGTTCTGTGCTTGTTTAATGTGCACGAAATCAACACCGAAAATCCACAAAAAATTGACCACGTCTGAACATTGACCTGGCAGCACATGGTTGTTATTTTTATATTGCTTAGGATGGCGGAGGGGTTAACAGTTGTGGTCTGGGGCCGGGAAGTTTACCTATAATTTTTTTGTTTAATCTAAATAGGTTCTGATACAATTTTCCTTGCCATAAGGTAACATGATAAACATCTGTCTGCCTGCAGCTGCCACTAGAGGGAGCTCACTGCATAGGGATTTATACGGTCCCTTTTGAAACCAATAATTAATTCACATGCAATAAGCCCCCCCCCCCCCCCCTTTGTGGTGACAGAAATAATTTGTGCATTTAACACATTATTTTATTTTTGTTTTTTTCCTGTACTGCTCAGTGGGGGGGTTTCCAGCTACTAAGTAGCCCCTGATGCAGTAAGAGCAAAAGCTTTTCCCAGTGGTAGCTGTAGACTGGGTGAAACAAGGTGCAGTAGAATGAAGATGAATACGGTTATACAAAACCCCATTTACATGATGCAGAAAAAATCTGCAGCAGATTTTAGGAATGCTGTGGAATTTTCAAATTACAATGCAGATTTTTTAAGCAGCCCTTTAGAATATATTACAATTTAGTTAGTTTATTCTGTGCATGACATTGCAATGTTAACACGCTTCCTTCTAGTAAATGTGGTTGTATATTGGACTCTTGTTCATTATAACAATTGGTTTTGCTTGTCTTTATAGTTGGTTTGATGTGTTTTTACTCTCTTCTCGCCTCCTTGTTTTCTAACTTTCTCCTTTTTTATCTTTGCTGTGTCCTTCTCCTTCTCTTTACATGGTAAGTCCTTTCTCTTCCAATTCATTTGAGTCCATGTACCAGCGACGCTCACATCATGGAACCTGCTCTAACTCAACGTTCTCTTATTCCTAAGGATCCTCACAACAACCTCAAGACAATGTCCTGGAAATCGTGGCATATGAAGCTCGGAGATTGTTCCGGGACAGAATTGTGACCTCTAAGGAACTCAACGTCTTTGACAATATATTAATATCAGTGCTGCAGGGAGACTGGGGGTCTGAAGTATTGGACCACATGGCAGGTGGGATTTTATCTCCTGGAACCATTATCCTGGTCTTGTGTTTATGAACAGATAAGCCCCTTTTACGCGGGGCAATAATCGTGCAAAAGATCCCCATTGTTGCCCTGTGTAAACAGGGCAATGATCAGCTGATGAACGAGCAAATGCTCCTACATCAGATCTTTTATTCGGCCAATAAAATAGTCGCCAGTCGGCAGCACATCTCCCTGTGTAAACTGGGAGATGTGCTGCCGACATGATGAAAATGTATGGGGGTGAATGATCGTAGTAACGATAGTTTGTCCCCATACATTACCAATCATTGTTCCTTGGGGAAGGTGCAGACGATCGCTGATCAAAGAGCTGTCTGGTTGATCGGCGCTCATTTTAACGGCCCATATCCGACTGTGTAAAGAAATTCTTAAAGAGGTATTACGGTTTTAGCACATTAAAGTTATTCATTGTGTAACGGTAAGTTATACAATTTCCAAATATACTTTCTGAGTCAATTCCCCATTGTTTTAATTTCCTAGCTTGGGTGAGTCCTCGTTTTAAATGGGCAGAGCTCCCTTCTGCTTCAGTACTACATGTATAAGAAGGGAAGCGAAGGCCCCACTGTGCAGATGTCCCTTCTATTAGACAGATACTTTACATTGACTCATTGGAAGACTTTGACTTTGATGCAAAGGGATATGGGATTCGCTAAAAAGGGTCTGATTTCTTCCAGAAACAGTGCCACCTTTGTCTGTGGAATGTGTCTGGTATTGCAGCTCAGCTACTTTCATGTTAGGAAAATCTATTTTCATCTCATCTCATGAGGCCCCATGCACATGGTCGTACCCGTCATCATGGCCTGCGATTGCCTGTAAAATGCAAAAGAATGGACATGTTCCATAATTTTCTGAACATATCTATGACACGGGCACCCATCCGTAGCGTTACGGAAAGGTCTCCGCGGCCAATAGAACTGAATGGGTCCATAATTGCGGACCATATTACGGTCTGCAATTACGGAGATTTTCTACGGTCGTCTGCATGGGGCCTAACACAAGTGTAAAACCTATATATTTTGTAAAGTTACACATTTTCTTCGGTCCTTGTCATTCTTTAGACTTTTTCTGTGTAACCTGGGGGGCTCGGCATGAAGCAGGATCTGTACTTGCCCCTGGACAGGCCTTACCCCCTCATGGACAGCCCCTGGGAATGTTGAACTCTGCTGACTTTAAAGATGTTATTAAGAAGGTTTGTGACTTTATACATTTTCTTCATACATTTTACTGTCAAACATGAATTTTTTCATGAAATGTACAGTCACTTGTCTGCTGGTTACATTTTTTGGCATGGATAGTCCAGCAGCGCAGTAACCGACCGTTGTAGAATTTCGATACTTGGTAGTTATTTGATATATGAAAATATGCTGTTTTTCTTGGACATCTCAGATCTGAAGTGTCTAGTAGTAATAATGTACAATGCATCAGTACCCTGTCATTTTAGATTTTGAGAATTTTAGGCATTTCTGAGTTCACCATAAGGGCCTGTTCACATCAGCGTTGGCTTTCCGTTCCGGGGTTCCGTCGGAGGTTTCCGTCGCGTGAACCCCGCAACGGAAAGTCAAACTGAAACCACAGCTTCCGTTTCAGTCACCATTGATCTCAATGGTAACGGAAACATTGCTAATGGTTTCCATTCGTCACCATTCCGGCAGTTTTCCGTTTTTGTGACGGAATCAATAGCGCAGTCGACTGTGCTATTGATTCCGTCGGAAAAACGGAAATCTGCTGGAACAGTGACGAACGGAAACCATTAGCAATGTTTCCCTCACCATTGATATCAATGGTGACTGAAACGGAAGCTGTGGTTTCAGTTTGACTTTCCGTTGCGGGGTTCACCCGACGGAAACCTCAGACGGAACCTCGGAACGGAAAGCCAACGCTGATGTGAACAGGCCCTAACTGATACCACAATAGCATTTCAATTTTTCAGAGAACCGGTCAGCTCTCTTGTCATGCCTATTTTAGTAAATACTTTTATTCTCCATGCATTTTATATTTTTTCAGGGTGTAATTCAGTTCAGCCGTGATAATCGAGAGTTGGATATTCTCCTGTTCCAAGAAGTTCTGGATTTCATGTCTCGTGTAGATCGTGTGCTGAGTTTTCCAGGTGGATCCCTTCTCCTGGCAGGACGAAGTGGTGTTGGCCGTAGAACTGTCACTTCCCTTGTCGCCCACATGCATGGAGCGGCGCTCTTCACCCCCAAGATCTCCAGAGGATATGAGCTTAAACAGTTCAAGAACGACCTAAAGCAGGTAAACTATGTCCGATGGGATCTCATCACAACCCATCACAACACCAACTGGGACAAATATGAAAGAACATTTTTTTATTTGAAGCCTAATTCCCTCACAAAGACAATTCAAGTAATCCACTTGTCTATGTTCATATTAATGTCCGGTTACCACAAGGAAAGCAATAACAATCTGCATGAAGAAATCCAACTAATCCAAAAACAGGTTCAGAGGACCATGACCGCCGGATAGTATATGATCGGTGGGGGTCCGAGACCCGTACCCCGCACCGATCAGCTGCTCCTGGCACCGGACGCCCATGCCAGAAGCAGGTGGCGCCGGTCACAGAATAGCGGCTGAGCTGCAGTTATGCAGAACGGCCGCTAAGCTATGTACGGAGCCATCTGCTTCCGGCTCCAACTACCGCATACCCTTCACAACATCCGGAGGCAGTCGAAGCAGCTGATCGGCCGGGAATCAGTGTTTGTAAGGTGCTCATTTGCCCGATCACCTGAGTTAAAACTGTTTAAACGGTTGTCCAGGTTTAAATGTAATCATATTGAGATGGAGTGCCCAGCCAAATGAATGCATTTCTGTTAGTGGTTGGAATTTTCCTTTAAAAGGGGTATTCCTATTACACAAAGTGATGAAATATCGACAGAATATGCCATCATTGTGTGATCAGTGAGGATTCAACAACCAGGACCTCCACCAGTCCTGAAATTGAAGGGGCTGTTGCTCTAGCACTGCTTTGGTGCTGTAGCCCCTTCACTATTTTCCCTTTGGCAGTAGCTTTCCTGACAATGAATGGGGTTGTGCTGCAGTACCTGGCACATCCAGTGTATGGCAGGGTCACTGTGCAGGGAATAACTGAAAGTGGGACGCATTTTCAGGATTGTTGGGGGGTCCCAGCAGTCGCGAAGTGATGGCATATTCTAGAGATTAGTTAGTTTGTATATACTGTTTGTATACTTCTTAATCATAGTGATCATATGGAGAAAACTGTTCATTGCAGTATCTCGTATTGCGAGATGTGATCACAGAATGTGTTGTTTGCTGTTGTAAAGTAGCGGTTTATCAGGACCCCATGTTAGCAGCTGGTTTAACATATGCACGTTATGTAGTATTAGCTGTATTTAATCCACCAGATTTCTAGCACATATGACTACAGCTATAGCCGTCAGACAGAGCAGTTGTTGTTTTCTTTGGATTTATAGTCTTACACATGAGTGGGCGCGCTTGTTATTCCTGTCATCATCATCTTCATCATCAACTAATCAGAGTCCCCTTGTCTTCAGGTCATGCAGATGGCTGGCATAGAAGGGCAGCAAGTAGTATTGCTCCTCGAGGATTATCAGTTTGTCCATCCAATATTTCTAGAGATGATCAACAGTCTGCTGTCATCAGGTACTGTCATATATATATACTGTCATCAGGTACTGTCATCAGATATATACTGTCATCAGGTACTGTCATATATATATACTGTCATCAGGTACTGTCATATATATATACTGTCATCAGGTACTGTCATCAGGTACTGTCATATATATATATATATATATATATATATATATATATACTGTCATCAGGTATATACTGTCATCAGGTACTGTCATATATATATATCCTGTCATCTGTCCACAGCCTTCTCCGGGGAATCCTGTTTATTATTTATTAATGCCTGGCTCCATTGCATTGCCATTTACTCACTTTAATATGTAATGGTGGTTTTATCTTTCTTGCTTTTTCTGACCCTAATGTGGCTTTTTATCACCCCGTCTTTTTCAATTTTATATTCTTACTGCTGCTTCAATAAATGTAATAACTTCAGCATGAGAACCCATGAGGTGCTACAGGACTGTATTATGAGCACCTGTAGATGGGCACAGTGGTATGGCACAAAAAGTTCACCTTTCTTACTGAACCTGACTCTAAAGCTCGGGCTACGTCGTGGCTTTTGATGCGAGATTGTGCAATTATTTTTTCCATGCCTCAAAATTAAGTTCAATGTTGAAAGCATAACTGAAGTGACAAATTAATTTCAATGGGATTCAACTTTAATCCAATCAGATGTTACAGACGCATAAGACTCGGGGACAGATTTACTAAAACTGGTGTTTCATACGCCATTCTCCGCTGTCTGCTCTGCTGGAGTAAGATGCAACGCACGCCTCTTAATAAATCTGTCGCATCTTTCTGCTGACTGTGCCCCCTCCCCCATAGGACATAAAATAGAAGTTTACTCACCTCACCCCTCCTCTTTTCACCTTTGGGACTCCTCAGCAGGTTGGGGCCTTATATGAGACGCAGCACTCAGCGTCATTAGTGCTCCGTCACATACAACGTCCTGATGCTGCCCGACATCAGTACGTTATATGAGCCACCTCATGCTGAGGGCACTCGGAGGGGAGAAGAGCAGCGGTGCGGTGAGCATTCATTATTCTTTATTTTTTTTTAATACTTTTTTAATTTTCTAGCTCTCTTTTGCTATGCCCCACACCATATAGGCTCTGGTGTAGATTTCCACTATAATTTACGTCAGTTTTCTGCCATAAATTAACTACTGTGGTCCCACCTCCCTTGTGAAGCCACGTCCCCTTTCCACAAAAGTGGCAAAGTTTGCATTAAAAAATTTTTTTTTTGGGGCCGTTTTGTTGCTTTTTTTTGGCCACAATACCAGCTTAGAAAAGTTGATAAATTCCCCCCTAGATGTATTTCTAATGATGTTTCTGTCATACAACCGTCCCTCGTCTAAAGTCGCTGTGCCGCTCTAACAATGTGCATCAAATATAATACAAGTGTGATTGCAGATTGAAATAATTTTCCCTTTCTCTCTGTATGCAGGCGAGATTCCTGGCTTATATACCATGGAGGAGCTGGAGCCGCTGTTATCTCCACTAAAGGACCAGGCATCCGAAGACGGCTTTACAGGACCATTGTTTACTTATTTTACTTTTAGTATGTACCTCAACCTGCGGCTTCTAGATCTTTATAATGATAGTTATAAAATTTTTTTTTACAGCCAGTAGAGCGTTAATGACTTTGTGTTGTCACTTTAGTCATCTAACAGGTTAAAATCTGACATTTTGAAAAATCCCAGTAAAAGGGGTAAAAATAACAAATAGTCACATATAGTAACCGTTCAGTGGTCCGCCGACTGTTCTCGCCTACTAGTCCGCAGCGATTACGCGTCGTACTCCATGGGCGACTGCAGCAGCCAATCACCGGCCACAGTGGTGAGTGACGTGCCGTCTCTACTGATATCAGTTGATAAAGAATAAAAAACGGGATACTGAGGCGCTGCTTGATAAAGAGTTAATACATTTAATTAAGGTAGTATAAATAGACAATTGCTACGCGTTTCAACGCCGGACTGGCGTCTTCCTCAGGCAACGCCAGTCTACCTTAATTAAATGTATTAACTCTTTATCAAGCAGCGCCTCAGTATCCCGTTTTTTATTCTTTATCAATTAATTTTAGCATCTCTTTGGAGTTTTGCGTTGGGATCGGCAGCAGCTTTGTACTCGCAGATTACTTTCAACTTTACAGGTGAGCAGTTACGATCTTTTGCCCATCAAATTCACAATTGATACGCACATGTGGCGCCGTGTTTTTTCACTCTATTTTTTCACTCTACTTTTACTACTGATATCAGAACCGTGACCGGTAATTGGCCGACGCTATCACGTGACTATTTATTACTTTTATCCATTTTCCGCTTATACTGGGATTTTTAACTGTCAGAAAACCCCATGAAATGTTTTCTTAGCAATATATGGCTGATCGCTGTTGTCCCATTTCAGGAGTCCTGCAGAACCTGCACATTGTCCTGATCATGGATTGTACGAATACAAGTTTCACAATAAACTGCGAGAGTAACCCAGCTTTATACAAGAAATGCTCCGTACAGTGGATGGAGGGCTGGTCTGACAGGAGCATGAAGAAGGTATAATGTGTAATATATGAATCTCTCCACTTCTCATTCATGTGTACAGAAGATTAGTAACACAACACATCTCTGTTCAGATGACATGCATTTGATTACAATATGTTTACTCTTGAGATCAAATGTAAATCTGGTTTTCCTTAGGCCATGTTCAAACATGGCACATTTGTTGCTTTCAGGACTGAAAATCTGCAACATATTTACAGTACAGCGCTAGTCAATGGAGTTTTACAAATACCCGTTCACATGTAGCATGTTTAACCACTGTGGATTTATTTCTATGGTCTATGTGATTCTGGTCATTCTGGTTGCAATGCCAACGTCTACAGACACGTCGATTTTTCTCCTTTACTATATACTATTCTAGCAATAATACATTAGGGCAGATTTACTATTTTGTTTTCAAGTTAGACACGGTCTTCAAGTTAGCTTACAGTGGTTATTAAAATTGATAGGCTATCAATATAAGATCTGTGGGGGTCCGACTGTTAGCACCCCCGCTGATCAGTTGTTTGAAGGGACTGCGGCGCTCATACAAGCGCAACCGCCTCTTTATTGCTTGCGCGGTTCTCCTCTCCGTCCATATTTGCACGCCCCGTTACATTTGTAGCAACTGTGCAATGGTGGCCATTGTGTAATAGCTTGCATAGTATTGCACCATGGCCGGTTTAAACAACTGATTGGCGGGGGGTGCGGACAGTCGGACTCCCACCGATCTAATATTGATGGCCTATCCTAGTTTTATAGCCAGGATAACCCTTTTAAAACTAGACCAGGCATGCAGGAGATGCGCCAAAATTATCACAGTGGCCCATGTTGCATGATATATTTGGCACATCTTGCTAGACACGTTAAGACATTTTTCTCTTGTTTGCCTTACTTTAGACCAATTTTTCACTCCAAAATTGTGGCATAATTTTGGAGCAGTATGTCACATTGTAAGCCGCACCTACTTTTTACTAAGCCGTGCCCCCTTTTCTAGACTTTTTTTAAAACGGTCTAGTGAAGCATAAAAAGTGTCTATAACACATAAATCTAGTAGTACTTTTTATATCAAGGGAAAAAGAAAGCCAACAGCCTTCCAGTCATCGGCCAATCCACCTCAGAATGGTTACGTGACTAATAATGTTACTGGAGCTAGACCTGGGGTGTTCAGCCACGGTGCCCAAATGTCATCAAACTTCTTTACTTTTCCTCTTTTTTTTTGATACACAAATTTCTCCAACCTAAGAAGATTCACTCCACCTGCGTGTTCTGCCATAGTAGGAGGTGAGACATCTTACCAATGGAAATCAATGCATTACTTGGCCTAGTGCGGCAGTCAAAGTATTGCAAGCCTATGACGTCACAGGTACTCCAAATACATATCCTAAAATATAAAACTTCACATTCTTATTTAACTTTACCACATAGACTGCATCAATCAAGTCAGATTGTGAAATTGATTTCCTCCGAGATATTCCACGATCAATCGTGAGTGATAATACTACAAAGTGGAAGCATTTAGGAAGTGGAGACCACGTAAAGTTACAGAGCGGGGACACTGAGTGCTGAGGCGCATAGTGCATAACAGTCGCCAGCGCTCTTCTGACTCAATAACTGCAGAGTATAAACCTCCTCCGGCATTAACATCACCACAAAAACTGCCCCGGGAGCTTCATGGCATGGGTTTCCATGGCCGAGCAGCTGCACACAAGACATACATCACGAAACACAATGCCAAGCATCGGATGGGGTGGTGTAAAGCCGCCGCCACCGGACTCTGGAGCAGGGGAAACATGTTCTGTGGAGTGATGGATCACGCTTCTCTATCCGGCAGTCTGATGGACGAGTCTGGGTTTGGTGAATGCCAGGAGAACGTTACCTGCCTGACTGCATAGTGCCAGCTGTAAAGTTTGGTGGAGGAGGGATAATGCTGTGGGGTTGTTTTTCAGGGGTCGGCCTAGGCCCCGTAGTTCCAGTGAAGGGAAATTCTAATGTTTTGACATATCAATACACTTTGGAAAATTGTAGCTTCCAACTTTGTGGGAACGCTTTGGGAGGGCCCTTTCCTATTCCAGCGTGACTGGAAAATAAAACTACAAAAATTGTGTGTGTCCTTAAGGGCTTAACATTGCAGCGCCGCACAAATATAAGTCAGTTCCGTCTTGTATATTCCAATCACCCCAAACTCTTAACCGTAGGTAATTGGGAATGCGTCTCGCCGTTACTTATAAATAAAAATATGATGTACAAATATTGCAGCACAGAATATACCACATATAGAAAAGCAAGATAGAGATTTTTTGCTCATGATTTTGAGGTTTAGTAAGAACACTGTTTTTCCATTTGAAAGATACCTCAACTACAGTAGAGAGCTATACTAGTCACTGGACGTCATCACAACTAGAAGAAAACATGGTTTATGTTACTGGCTGCATTCAAAGAACCAGAAAAAGCCACACAATAGAATTAAAGTGAACCCGTCAGCAACTTTACGCTGCTCCCTCTGCGGGGGGAGCGGCAGCTCATAAATACGACGGACTCCTTCCTCACAGCGAGAGCTGCAACATTTAGACTGCACGTTCTCCAAAATGATAGAACTATGAGACATAATTGACAGACCGCTGCAATCCGCGCCTGTCAATACTCACAGAGGGCAGGATAAAGTTACTGATATGGGATTATGTTACGAAGTTACTTTATTTTTATGATTTATTTTTTTTATTACAGATTTATTTTTGTGGCTTTTATTATGTCAGTGTAATAATATACAATAAAAAGCAGAATAGCTACTACTACAGATTAACAAGCGTCATGTAGAGGTTGATTGTTTCAGGGGCGCTGCATCATAAAAGGGACGTGTATATTGATTGCAGGGTAACGGTGTTTTTTGTCAGGATACAGGAATAAGATGTATTTTCTAATGTTGATTTCTCTGTTTTTTTTCTTTATATGAACGTCATGAATAATAATACATGGGTGTCCTTAATAGATTCCTAAGATGTTATTTACCGACACAAGTCAAGAGAAGAGTCAGCACTCCGAGTACAAGAAGTCTTCACCAGGTAGATTTCTTTAATTTTTCTTAAAGGGGTTATCCGGGAAGTGAAAAATGTTTTCTTAGGAGCTGTAAATTAAATAAAGAAAAACTATCCTTGCCCACAGCGGTTCAGCGATGTCGCTCCGGCAGCAGCCCCGGTGCTTGTTTACCTGCGCTTAGCATGTTACCGCTGCAGCCAATCCGAAGGCTCAGCGGGGGCTCTCAGGTGATGAATCGTGTTTCCGGCATAATGCCAGAAATACAACATATGGCCTCTGAGTCCTCAGATTGGCTGCAGCGGTCACATGCTACAGATGGAGCCATCTTTATCAACCACCAGGTGTGCCGTCGGAGCCTCAGTGCTAGATCGCCGGGGGCAAGAATTGGTAAGTATTGATCTTTTGGGTTTTATTTCATTTGCAGCCCCTAGGGAAAAAAAATACTTCACGGATAACCCCTTTAAATCTGATTAGATTGAAGCAACAATATATATTCAGTCATCTATTCATTTTTGGTTTTTATAGGAGAGTCTGACTTTTATAAATCTTTCTTGACGATACATGAATCTTGCAAATCATATGGCGCCACTCCAAGACGATACATGACCTTCCTTCAAGTGTATGGATCACTGTTCAGCAGTAAGAAAACTGAGCTCACCAAGAAGCAAAAGCACTTGCAGGTACAGGACATAACGGACTGCTGACCATACATTGTGTATATTGCTGCCAGCATCAGGAAACCAACTCAATATTGCACTATATATGACTAGAAAATAAAACTGAAACATAATCCGATCAGAAATGTGGGGGGTCATTGTATGACATTGGCATATGCTATTACAAGGATGTATATTTGGTCTTCTTCAGGCCTCCATATCTTACTCAATTCAAGATGTTTTCCATGACCGGACAACTGATGACCTATCCACCGGCCGGCCGGTATGCAATGGTTGGAGCCACCTGCTACCGGCTCCAAATACTGAAAACCATTCAAAACATATGGCGACTGGAGGTAGCGGAGCAGCTAATTGGTGCGGGGTCAGGTTGTCGGACCTGCACCGATCATCTAGGTCATCAGTTGTCCGGTCATGGACAAACCCTTTAAAGGGGTAACAATGACAAGGGGGTATCATCTAGGTCTAGAGGAAAAAAGGTTTAACCGTCATCGCAGACCGTGATTCTTTACTGTAAGAGCAGTGACACCATGGAACTCTCTGCCACAGGATGTTGTGATGGTTGATTCATTGAGCAAGTTCAAGAAGGGCCTTGATGCCTTTCTTGAAAAATATAATATTACAAGTTAGGAGTACTAGATTCTGGAGATGGGACGTTTATCCAGGAAATTATTCTGATTGCCATGTTTGGAGTCAGGGAGGAATTTTTACCCTAATGAAGCAATTGGAGTCAACCTCATGTGGGTTTTGCCTTCCTCTGGATCAACACGGTAGGATTATAGGTTGGACTTGATGAACCTGTGTCTTTTTTTCAATCTTATCAACGATGTCTTATCACTGAAAGCCCCCTTTAATATATGGGTAGGGCTACTGAGACTTAGGGAATCAGAGGATATCGACATGGGAGGTCATCGCCAGCCAGAAATTGTAGTAATACGTGGCGGTCGTTCATATGGATAGCCAACCATGTAATACCTGGATGGCCCAAGTCTGCCAGAGGGAGAGCCACTGCTTGTTAGCTGCTCCCTACACTGGCTCATAGAGGAGCTCCTGAGCAGGGGATCCCCTCTATTACGTTCATATGCAAAGTTTCACTGTATATTCTTGCGTATCTCCTTTTAGGAGTTCTGGTAGAGGAATGATTACAATAGATTCTGTCTTTTTTTTATTTTTTATTTTCTGTTGCATGGTATTCTTGGAATTGAATCTGATTTTTTTCATTGTATCACTTTTGCTTAGGCTGGAGTATCAAAACTCAACGAAGCCAAGTCTCTGGTAGATGAACTGAAGAGAAAAGCCGGAGAACAGAGCTTATTGCTAAAAACGAAACAGGCGGAGGCAGATGCTGCTCTACAAGAGATCACTACATCCATGCAGGTAATATTCTGATGAATTGATCTATGTACATCTATTACTGGGAAGTTAATGTGCTTTATCTAATCAGTTTTTTATGAAGGTAACACTATAATGGCACCCATGTGAACGATGGGACTCCTGTATACGACAACCAGTGCTTCTTGCCCCTGCAGAACAAATATTAATTCATAAAGTCATATGTATCAGAGAACTATTTTTTTCTGTGTTCCCCAAGTATAAAAAGAGAGAACTAGATTTGGAAAGTATAATAGAAATAATTAATTTAAAGTAGACCTATTGGAAAAATATATTTAGTGTGCAAACTGTTTCTGAATATCTTACTCCTATGCTGAGATACAATTGTTTAAAGTTACAGGCCCAAAGCCTGAGGCTGCACTACTGAGAGATTCTGATGACAACAGGTTTTCTGTTGATTTCTATTAGCGTTGTCATGGAGGCAAATCCCAATATCTATATCCTACCTGACTTTCATAGTATTCATTATGAGTGTATATGCAGAGACAGTGATGTATTTAGTGATTACGATTATTGGGTTTGTTCCTCAAACATAATACCACTAAAATATATCCAGCTAGGAAGCATTATCGGAGCCAATAAAAAGTGCATAAATAGCAATTTCTTTTTACAGTGTTATTTTCTAGGTTTCAAAGTAAGTTATTGAATTACAACAGAATTCGGATATACAATAGGCATTTTACTTATGCAGATGATAAGACGAGACTTCACGCAGGAAGTCAAATAAACTATATCCAGCAGGGAATATTATTTAAAAGAACGAGATAAAATGAAACAGTATGAATGGTGTCCGTGGTATAAAAATCATGCAGAGAAAAACATATGCCTAAAAACTCAGTCACGTGGGTGGCAATAGAAACATCCTTGGTGTAGTCCAGACCACAAAATCTTGATAATAGGCAAAGCAAAGAATAAGGATAGGGACCGAGCACTCCTCCACCACACATAGAGAACATTATAGTGCTAAAGAATAAGAGGTTTGGGACCGCCATAGTTTGCAGCCATGGGGACCAAATCTTATCAAGTTGTGCTACAGTATCTTTTCTAACGGCATTGAGTTTTTCCTAAACCAAAATTTTATTCATACGATTTTTTACTGCTGTAAGTGAAAGTGACGGCCTTCTCCAATTTTGAGCAACATGTATACGAGCCGACATCATAAGGAGTTGAAGCAATTTAAAGGTAGAGTAAGAAAGACCGTCTGGTTTAACCCCAAGTAAGCAAACCTCAGGGGTTAGCTCTATGTGACTGTTCGTCGCTGAATTAGCAAGTGTCATAATCGATCTCCAAAAGCATTTGACTTTTTGACAAGTCCACCACGTGTGCGGATGAGTGCTGGCGTCCACAAATCCCCTAAAGCATGTGTCAGGAATATCAGGATACAGGTTGTGCATTCTGGTCGGTACAATATAAACTCTATGTAATAACTTAGGAGAGGTCTCCATCAGGGTGACTTGTAGACTACGCTTACTAGCAGTAGTGCAAATGAAACCCCATTGCTCATGATCAAGTGATATCCCCAACTCTTCCTCCCATCTGACCATGAATGGCTATTTGCCTCCAGTAGGTGAACAGTTTAAAGTAGAATAAAGAAAAGACAATGATCCTGGTAAGTTAGCTCTAAAAACACATTGGGAATTCCATAGGTGCGAAGTCTAACTTAGGTGAGGCCGAGGGGATTTTTCTCAAAAAAATACAGAATCCGTTGGGCACGGAAAAATTCATTAGATTGCGGATGAAACATAACCTTGAAATAATTAGGAGTCATCAATTTTCCATTAAGGATTACAGTACTATTTTCTAGATCTTTAGATGTTCCCTTGTTCTGAGAGCATCTCCTGCAGGTCTGTGGGTAGTTTTAAGATTTCCTGCAGGTCGGTCGGTACATACAAAATTGTTTAAATGAGCCTGCGTATTTAGTGTCTGGATAGATCTGTGTTTTCCTAATTAAAACCAGATAGTGAAATATAATCCCTTTTTTTAACCCTTTCATGACCAAGGGTCATTGATATGCACTTCTTTAAACGATAATATCTTTGGAACCGCTTTGAATATCACAACTATTCTTACTTTGTTTTCTTTTACAAGACTTGTTAGGCTTTCATTTTCTAGATTAGTTTAATTCAGTGTTTTTAATTTTTATTACGAGCAGACAAATCACTAAAAATGTCAAGAAAAAATAACCTTTTTGTAATTTTACATATATATATATATATATATATATATATATATATATATATATATATATATATATATATATACACTGTAGAGCTCTGTAACTATTAGTCCTCTTCTCTCCCGGTCACCCTGGATCGCTGTGAGGGGAGAGTGAAGAGGGCTATATACACACGACCGTGAAAAAAATGGCAGTCAACAATGGATCAACTGTCAGTTTTTCATGGCTGTTTTGCATCAATGGGTCTCAAAATTTTAATCCATTTTCCGGCCGTCTGACTGTTTTTAACCGGCATTTTCCAGGCCAGGGATTCCGCTCCTAAAGAGAGCCACTTAAGTCACTGTCCGGACAGTAACGTCAGGGGCTCCCTCTAGAAGCGGAATCCCCGGCCAGTGCGATCTGACACTGTGGATTCCGCTCCTAGGGTCATGGAGAGACGACGGAGGCTCCTTCTAGGAGGGGAATCCCACAGGTCCTTCACCGGAGCAATGGAAGAGTCAACAGACATCGCCTCCAGCCGTGGCAGAACGTTTATCCGAATCTGCAGCGGCTTGAGGCGATGTCTGTTCAGTCTTCCATGGCTCCAATGAAGAACCTGTGGGAGGAAGTCCCGTCACAGCGTGATGTCGCATGTGCAGAGAAAAAAGCTAAACATGAATGAAGAGAAGTGTATGACGCTGATTGGTCAGCGTCATACACTTCTCTTTACAACACCCACTTGGTAAAAAATTAAAAAACGCACAGTTGGTCATTAAGATCTAATTAGCATAAATTGAAAATTGTTCATAACTTGCTCAAAAATTATCGTTTTTTAAAATAAAAACCACTGTTATCTACATTGCAGCGCGGATCAGATTATGTAGGAGACAGAGCACTTATAATCTGGTGAGAGGGCCACTTTAACAGCACTGGCACCGGCTACATCAGCTGCTCTTTCTTCTGTTGTATATACAGAGCTAAAGAACCCATTTAGTAACTCTGCCTTCTCTTGATCCCCTGTCACCAACTCCCCATTACCAATATTTAGGGGTCCTACATGTTCAGACCTGGGCTTTTTTGCATTTACATACTTGAAGAATTTTTGGGGATTTGTTTTACTATCCTTGGCCACCTGCCTTTCATTTTGGATTTTTGCTGATTTTTATTACATTTTTGCAGATTTTATTAAGCTCTTTATAATTTACAAAGGCTACAGCTGTACCCTCAGATTTGTATTTTTCAAATCTCCTTTTTTTGTCATATTTTGCCCTTTTTACAGAAGGTGTAAGCCATGTGGGGTTTCATTTTAGTCGTTTATACTTGTTACCTATAGGAATAAATTTTGCACTATAATTATACAAAGTGGATTTTAAGATCTCCCATTTATCATTTGTACTATTATTTGACATTAGTTCTTCCCAGTCTATATCCTGAATTGCAGCCCTGGGGAAATTGGCCTTCTTAAAATTAAGTGTTTCTGCCCTCCCAGCCTGTGTTTGTTTTTTACAGTATAGGTAAAATATAACTTTATTGTGATCACTGTTACTTTCACGAACATTGACATTCCCAACAAGCTGCAATAATAGAAATGACCAGATCCAACAGAGCTTCACCTCTAGTCGGGTCTTCCACACACTGGCCCATACAATTTTCCTGCAACAGGTTGAGGAAATTTCTCCCCTTTGCAGTTGAAGTCGAACCATGACACCAATTAATATCCCGGTAATTAAAATCTCCCATCATCACTACAGTACCCCCTGTGCTGCCCGCTCCATCTGTTTATGTAGCTGATCATCCATCTCCTCCGTTATATTGGGGGGTCTATAAATGACACCAAAAATAATTTTTTCAGTGTTTACCTCCCTTTGTAATTCCACCCACAATGTTTCAATCTCCTCACAGTCTTCACCCACTATTGTCTCTTTCACACTCCCCTTCATATCACTTCTCACATACAGACATACACCACCGCCTTTATATAACTTCTCATAAACAGACATACACCACTGCCTTTATATAACTTCTCACATACAGACATACATCACCACCTTCATTTCACTTCTCACATACAGATATACACCACTGCCTTCATATCACTTCTCACATACAGACATACACAACCGCCGTCATATCACTTCTCACATGCAGACATACACCACCACCTTCATATCACTTCTCACATACAGACATACACCACCGCCTTCATATCACTTCTCACATACAGACATACACCACTGCCTTCATATCATTTCTCACATACAGACATACACCACCACCTTCATATCACTTCTCACATACAGACATACACCACCGCCTTCATATCACTTCTCACATACAGACATACACCACTGCCTTCATATCACTTCTCACATACAGACATACACCACCACCTTCATATCGCTTCTCACAGACATACACCACTGCCTTCATATCATTTCTCACATACAGACATACACCACTGCCTTCATATCACTTCTCACATACAGACATACACCACCGCCTTCATATCACTTCTCACATACAGACATACACCACCACCTTCATATCACTTCTTACATACAGACATACACCACCGCCTTCATATCACTTCTCACATACAGACATACGCCACCACCTTTCCTATTTGCCCTGTCTTTCCTAAACAGTGTAAAACCCTGTAGATTTACAGCCCAGTCGTGTGAAGAGTCCGGCCATGTTTCAACAACACCAACTATATCTATATGTTCCTCCAGTACCAAGGCCTCCAGCTCCCCCATTTGCTTGCTAGACTTCTGCCATTTGTGAACATACACTTTAACTTGCATTTCGATTTTTCACTTTCAGTATCAGAAATGTGATTATTTGGGCATTTTTGTTTTCATTGCTGTTTTGTAACAAAAGGATCTCCTCAGAAATCAAGGAACAGACACCTTTCCATAGAGATGTAAGTTGAGGACAGGACCACCGTGTATGATACATAGTTCCATCAGATGCACAACCTCTAAAGCAACTGGCAGGGACCGTGGGATAAATTGTGTAAAGGTGTGCTGGAAGTAAATACACTCTATGTAGAAGTTTCACAGAGGTTTCTACCAAGGAAACCTGCCAGCTACCTTTACTTACTGTCACGGCACGGTTTCCATTGAGCAAAGGAAAGGCTGGTATCCATGTCGTCCTCCCATTTCAGTATACAGATATAGCCATCTTCAACTTGATTCTGATAACTTGCTGCAGCGTGATATCACACAACAAAAGCTATTGAAAAAGTCAAGATAAAGGATCTTGCCACTGTGTATTTAATGTGCTAAAAGTCAAGATAAAGATGGCTACATCTGTATATGAAAGTTTAGTATCAGGAGGGAAAATCATTGAAAATACTATATGGCATAGACAATATGCCAACTCGAGAGAGTGAGTAGCTTACAAGTTTCTCAATAGTAGTATATGTCACCTCATCCTGTGTAGGGATCAGCTGTTGAAGAAATGAGAAGAGTTGAGCAGCCATGTAATGTTCAGATATGGGGGGGGGGGAATTAAAGGTGGTAGTAAACGGAGTATGTGTCATCAAATGTCCCCCTGTAAGAAAGTTATGTACCCTACTAAGCTTCTTAGACGACCACCAGCTAAAGTCAATTCTTTGCAACCCTGAGGGGAGACGTGGGTTACCAAATACAGAAGTCACCGGTGAGTGATGATATTGATGACCTTGTTTGAACCTAACCGTACGCCAGAGGAGTCATGAGTGATGTGACCGTAGAGATAAATAGGTTTTTCAGGGAAGATGGCAGGGGTGAGGTCATCCACATCAATGCTCCCCAAGAGTAAGGAGGGAATTTGGCTAATTTGAGAGCGACCCTTTTACGGTGCTTTATCCGGTGGAAGGTGGGTAAGCAATAACTGGGACTCTCTAGCTACTTTATAATATTTAGCCATAATCTGAACAGAAAGACCACCAGATCTCTTATGTAAAAACATTACGCGCATCGATATCCGGGGGAATTTATTGTTCCATATGAACTTAAACATGTCTTTCTGCAAGGCTTGCAAATCACCAACAGGAATGGGGATAGGGGGTGTTCTAAACAAATAAAGCAGTCTGGGGAGAATTACCATTTTAATTGTATGAATCCTACCCACCCAAAAGAGGGGTAATTTGACCCAATTAGGAAGATCAGCCCGGATGGCTTTATATAACGGAGGATAATTATATTTATACATAGTGTCAAGGGACAGGGTTAGGGATATAGCCAAATAAGGAAGAACGTTTTTCTGAGTATGAAAACCAAAATTAATCTCCATCAGATCTGAAGGGAACGTTGCAGTAGAGGGCTTCTGACTTGGACTGGTTTATGTGGAGACTTGAGACCGCGGAGAAGGAATCCAGAGCTTTCAACAAATTTGGGAGGGAGGTTAAAGGTTTGGCAAGGGTGAGGACCAAATCATCTGCAAAGAGATTCATTTTATATTCTCGATTTCCAGTATGTATACCAGATATTTCAGGATTTCTTTGGAATAAAATGGCCAGGGGCTCTATTGCTAGCGCAAAAAGTACAGGTGAGAGTGGCAGCCCTGCCCATTGCCTCTCTTAATGAGTGTAGGATGAAAGTCAGTAGTTGGGAGTTTGAGGTAAGCCTCGGGGGTTCGTGTAGATAGCCTTTATGGCTTGAAGGAAGGATGACTTTATCCCCATGTTTTCCAGAACCTTAAAGAGGTGCACCCATGCAGGGCTATCTTTGTATTTTAAGTGTTAGCTCCATGGATGATGATAAACATTTTCCTAACCTTGCCAGGAGCTTCCCTGTTTGGGATAAAACCTACTTGATCTTTATGAACTAGCTGAGGTAGAAATCTGTTCAATCTTCTAGCGAGAATTGACTTGAGTATTTTGGTGTTTAAATTTCAAAGGGAGATCGGCCTGTAGTTTCCAGGTACCAAGGGATCCTTCTTGGGTTTTGGTATAACCGTAATCATAGCAGAGGGGAATTCAGTAGGCATGGGCTGGCCCCTCATCAAATCATTACAGTAGTTAAGTATGTGAGGAGTTAAGAGTTGAGAAGTTTTTGTAATACAAAGCGATGAACCCGTCTGGCCCCGGGTTCTTACCCGATTTCAAGTTCTTAATCATGAATTCTAGTTCTTGAGTAGTAATCTCACCATTAAGTACCTCGAGATCGGTCAGGGATAAATGGGGGATATTAACAGTAACAAGAAAGGTTTAGGGTTAACATACAGAGATTGAAGAACGAACTAAATGCAGCATGAATACGATCTGGATTAGAGGTGACCAGGTCGGGATTGAATACGAAAAACTTGGTTTAACTCTTTGACGTGCTTTTAACTGCTGGGCTAGTTGTTTGTCTGGTTTATTAGCCCATTTATAGTATTTGAATGTGTCCAGCGAAGGGCTTTCTCCGCATTATGGGTTAATAACATATCGATCTGGAGTTTCATATCTTTGATGGCGCAAGTAAGGTAAAGGGAGGGACACCTTTGGTTAGGTGCCATAAGGCGGACAAGTTCATCTTCTAAGGTAATCTGTGCTTTGGACCGTTCTATCTTATATTTAGATGCTATTAGATAAGCATTTTAGATGTGTTTGGGTAGTTTGCTTTTTTGTTGGTGGCCTTCAGACAACCTCTTTAACCCCTATCAGATTGAAACAGATGTAAATTTCTACCTCCGATACTTGCTGTAGATGTGGCAATAATACTGGCACTTTTTTACACATTTGGTTGGAATGTTCGGCGCTCCTGACTTTTTGGCAACAAGTTTTTAAACGTATTATCATAATATGTAGTATTAGGCTGTGTTCACATGGAGTTTTTTGCAGGAGGAAAATTCCTCCTGCAAAAACTGATCCAGACGTTTTTTGCACAGTGGTTTGACAAAAACTCGTCAAAACACTCGTCAAGGTGTTTTTTTTTCCTCTTTCTGACTGATTGAAATGGGGTTTTGGAGGCGGAAACCACCTCAAGATGGGTCATGACGCTTCTTTTTACCGCGACGCGTTTTTTTTACTCGTGGTAAAAAAACTCGTCCAACTCCCACTGAAATCAATGGGAGGCATTTTCGGACGTTTTTTGATGAGTTTTGCGGAGCGGTTTCCGTGCCAAAAAACTCGTAAAAAAACTCAGTGTGAACAGGGCCTAAAACTCCCTGAGACCCCAAAGATTGCTCTCATTGCTCTAATCCCTGATGATGTACATAGAAAATCACTAAAACTGATACTCCTACTTTTTAGTCTACTGATCCCAATCAGATGGAAGTCGACAGACTCCCCATGGATTTCACATTGGTTACATAAAGTTGATCAAATTGCTAGGTTAGGAGAACTTTCGCATTAGGAGCTCAGAACACACGACTCCTTTGTTCCAATATGGAAGGGATGGCAAACGAATAGAACTCCGCTCTATGACTTGAATTTAGCCGACACACCAACTTAGTCTTGTTATATTGACTTACTGCTCTTAGGAGGAATTCATTTATATGAGCCATCCTGCGATGAACTTCATCTCCGATATACTAATGACATTTCCATTTTTCTTATCAATTATGGAGTTTCCATTTATTATTTCTCCTACTGAAAACAAATTAGAGTTCCAAGCATTTCATGACATAATTGCTGCATATAGATGCACATGGGTATAAGATGGCTCCTTTGAATATCCCTCTTATCCCCTTTTATTTCTCCTCTAACCCCCATGTTATTTTTATTACAAATTGTATATTATGCTTGTACTGGTATAAGCTATGGATGGCCAATATCCTGAACATATTTGATGTTTCGAACCGTTGGTCTATGTCGACTTTAATAGGAAGTAATATATACCTAGTATTGCCTTCTCCTAATCTACTTGGTTATATATATAGTTTTATTATTGTTTATTGACTTGGCCAAGTAATATTGTTCATTTGTTTACTGTTTTTGAAATCAATCAATTTTTTTAAAAGAAAATAAAGCAAATATATTGACAAGTTTGTGTCTTTTTTTTTTTTAAAGTAGCTGAGATGATGGCGGGCAGAGTAACTGAATGATTCAATTCAGGACAGACATCTGCTGGTGAAATACTCCGAAATGTGCTCTTCTTATTTTACAGAATGCCAGTGATCAAAAGACTGAAATGGAGAAGATAAAATACAGAATAGCAGAAGAGTCTGTAAAGATTGAAGAAAGGAAGAGAAAAATTGATAATGAACTAAAGGATGTGCAGGTAACCCGAAAAAAATCCTTACAGACCAATTGATCTTGTGTGAAAAGATGATCGTGTTTACAGATGTATGTAGCCAATAGTTTTAAAGGGTTTGTCCACTACTGGACAACTGATAACCTATCCACCGGATAGGTCATTAGTACATGATCTGTGGGGGTCTGACACCCGGACCCCGCACCGTTAAGCCGCTCTGGCTGCCTCCGAGCACAGGACGTACATGCTGGAAGCAGTTAGCTACGGCCCCTGAATAGCGGCCGATCTACAGCTCTACTCCTATTCAAGTGAACAGGAGCAGGGCCGCAGTTCGGCAGTATGGTCGCTATGCTATGTACGGAGCCAACTGCTTCTGCCTCCGTACATCGCATAGTGGACCATAACATCCGGTGCCCGGAGCCAGGTCGGTCCACCGCAGGGGAAATTAAATTTAACATGACAGGCATTCGGATGAATGGCCGTCCATGTAATACATGGACAGCTCGGATTTGTCAGAGCATCTCTCCGTTCTGGCTCGTAGAGGGGGTCCTGAGTGGGGGGATCCATCTCTATGACGTCCATATGTCCTGAGACATGAGACAACCCCTTAAACATTGTGATTCTCTTGGCTTTCACCTGCGTGTCTTATGCTCATGTATCTTTGTTGCCTCTGTGGCAACCCTATATAAAGTAGCACAGCACCTACATGAATTGTATTGACCGTCAATCGCTCAGTTACATAATGCATTCTACATACAGTATTTACGGCAGATCACACACATTAATCTAGTGTTTCTTTATTTGTTTTAGCCATTGGTGGATGAAGCAAAACAGGCCGTTGGTAACATAAAACCAGAGTCTTTGTCTGAGATCCGCTCTTTACGTATGCCTCCCGACATTATCCGAGACATTCTTGAAGGTGTATTAAGGCTCATGGGTATCTTTGATACATCGTGGGTGAGCATGAAAAGGTAAGAAATTGGCTAAATGATTAAGGCTGGAATCACATATTCAGTTTTCACTGCAGTATTTTGAGCAAAACACAGGAGTGAGTCCAAAAAGAAGGAAAAGTAGAAAGCAAAGATTGATAAGGCTCCTCTTTTTTGTATCCACTACTGTGTTTGGTTGAAAAACGGACACAAAAACTGCATTCGTGATTCCAGTCTTAGGGGGAGTTCACACTGAGTTTTTTGGCGCTGTTTTTGATGTGGAAACCGCATCGGAAACCCTGCCAAAAAACATCCGAAATCGCCTACCATTGATTTCCTTCGCAGGAAAAAAAAGTGTCATGTCCTTTGATCAATTGTTGCCGTCTCTAACCTCCCATTGACATCAATGGGAGGCAGAGAAAGCGTTTTTCGCTGCGTTTTTTGCCTGCGGCGCTCAATGGGTACGTCAAAAAAACGTGGCAAATGTTCTGCCGGCAGGTGAAAATCTGCCTCGAAATTCCAGAAGGAATTTTGAGGCAGATTTTTACGCCTGTAAAAGAACTCTGTGTGAACATGGGCTAAGGCCTTATTCCCGCGTCTATGTTCGGTCCGTCAGATATGGACCGTGGGTCTGTCGCATTTCCCAGACCGAACACAGTTCAGGGAGCCGGGTTCCTAGCGTCATAGTCATTCATACTATATTCTAAACATGATTAAAGTACCGGACAGTATTCACGCGGGAAGGCAGGGACACTTAGCGCCATATAAAACTATGATGCTAGAAATACGGCTCCCTCAACATTGTTCGGTCCGAGGAATGCGTCAGACATACGGTTTGTATCTCATGGACCTCACACAGTGAAAAAGGCCTTAAGCAGTATATCCTCCTTTAGGGTGGAAAACCCAGATCCTGCTGATCGGTTCTTATTGGTCTATTTTTGCTCTGTGAAACTTGACGGAAGGTTTCATCATTTATCTTCTTACTCCATTTTGCTATACGCAGATCTTTTTCATTACAGGGCAATATTCATGCTACAGTATTATACTAACCGTATGAATATTGCATCATGTATGTATCATAATTCTGACAGCTCACTTTTGGTAGGATAACTCAATGTTGTTTTGTGCTATTGATGCGTATGTTGCCTATTTGATTCTATTAATATTCAAATGTATTTATTTTTTTATAAAATTTAATTATATAAAAGATCATAATATATTTGGATTGAAAACATTTACCACAGACCTGTTTTTAAAATAAGCTGGGCTGCATCCCCCCCTAAAATCTGCACTGCGTAGTGGTATATCCCATTAATGCTGCAGATCGTGAAGGCTTTACCATTGTGCAGAGAGGGGGGGTCGCTGTCCACATTAAAGCAGGTTTGTGTGCAATATTTTTAATATAATATTATTATGATCTTTTAAATATTTAGCACAACTTTTAAAAGCTTTACAACATATAAGAAATTTGTAGTTTAATCAACTATTTTCCAGCAACAAAAAATGTACAATTCCATCTTTTAAAACATTTTGCTATATGATTGTATTCCGTTTTACCCATTAAGCTTCCTTGCTAAGCGGGGAGTGAGGGAAGAAATTGTTACTTTTGATGTGAGAAATATTACACAAGAAATACGTGAAAGTGTGGAAGAGCTGCTTGAAAAGAATCACACATCCTTTGAGGCCAAGGTATATTTTATTCCTGTCTATTGTAATGGCTATGAAGAGTAATTTGACATATTATGTATACTGTAGCTGTCTTATAACTGCGTTGGTCTTGTGTCTTTCCGGCAGAATGCAAAAAGGGCCAGTGCTGCGGCGGCTCCGCTGGCCGCCTGGGTGAAGGCGAACGTGCAGTACTCTCATGTGCTGGAGAAAATCGAGCCGCTAGAGAAAGAACAATTAGCGCTGCAGTCGTATGTGTTACATCTTATCTATTATCGCTGTCTCTGGGGCACGTTGGTCCTTCAAATTCATTTTCTTAGAACTCTAAGTGCAGTTCCTCTGTTATTCCTCCTGGAAATGTATGAGTAAACTGACAACATTTCCTCTTGTTAACAGGGCATGTCCCTACACAGTATAACTTTGTGTGTGTAGGGACAACGCGTTTTGACTAGGAGAATGGTAATGCCCAGTTGTCAATTTATTCATCCTCTTTAAGCCCAGGCCCCTGATTTTGCATAGACATGTTATCTGCTTTGTATTTTGCACTATTATACAAGTATCATTTTCCTACGCACATATGGAGTCAATGATTTGTCCATGGTAACATATGAAGACGTCTGGCGCTTATTATCTGAGCTAGCTTTTATACGTGATGTCCAATGTCTCTCCTCCGCTTTCCTCTTAGTGCACATTCAGCATATACATGAGAATATTTCTTGTTCCTGCATGCTTTCTTTCCTTGCTTTGCATATTCTTATGCTGGAGCTGCATTATTTGTTTTGCAGTCCAATGCTTTGTGTTGAGTGTGATGGATGCGAAACAATTCTGTGTATCATAGAAGTATGTTGTAAAGCCAATACGACTTCCTGACCACTTCAGTACATTCAACATGGTGGTCACCCAGCCAGGAGATCAAGTGGTTGCCAGACAGAAAACATTAAAAGTGTTTCCCACTACTCACCCATCCTCAGAATGAATGGGCTGCAGAGCTCGTTAAAGGGGTATTCCCAGAATCTACAATAATGTGCTATCCACAGGATAGGTGATAATTATCTGATCGCTGGGGGCCTCACCGCTGAGACCCCCACCAATTGTGAGTATAGAGGTCCCAAACCCTCTGTTCCTCTTCACTGCGTTGCCCCACACAGTTAGAAGGATCTTGAAAAGCGTGGTGGTCGAGCATGCACATGCCGCTTTATTCAATGTCTATGGGACTGAATCAAACAGCTGAGCGCTGTACACGGCTATTTCCATCATTCTCATAGACATTGAATGGAGCGGTAGCAAGTATACTCGACTACCACTCCATTTAAAGTCGTCCTCACTGCGGTTGAGCATTGAGACAGAACAGCGAGTTTGGGACCCCGGTTCTAGCAATCGGTGGCGGTCTCGGCAGTGGGGCCTCCAGCGATCAATTATCACCTATCCTGTGGATAGTTGATAATTGTCGATTCTGGGAGAAGCCCCTATAAGCGCTTCTTTGCCTTAATAGGTTTATCCTGCCCAGCGGCTCTCCTGGCCACCAGCTGTACAGGGAGCTACAGAACAGACACATTCACTTGATTGGTAGGACCCGTACCAGTCATAATGTTATGGCATGTCCTAGCAATATTCCGTAACGTAGGATATGATGAGAATATCCCTTTAAAAAGTAGGCCCACCTCTGGGACCCGCACCTATCTCTAGAACTGTGTCCCCTAAGCCCCGTTCTGCCTCTTTGTGTTCCGGCTGATTTCCGACCATGAAGGAGAAAACAGCAAAGCTCGCTGAGCTACGCTCTTTCCGTAAGCCCCAAAGAACTGAATGGTAGTTACAGAAACAGCATAGCTCGCATGCTGCGCTGCTGCTGTTACTGCCATTCACTGCTATGGGAATTACGGAAACAGCGTAGCTCAGCGAGTTACACTGTTTCCGTAACTCCCGACCATGTGATCAGGAAGTGGCCGGGAGGCAGCGAGAGCACAAAAAGCTAGAATAGGGTTTAGGGGGCCCCGTTCTAGAGATAGGTGTGGGTTCCAGAGGTGGGACCCGCATCTATCTGACATTTATGACATATCCTGTGGATATGTCATTAATGTCCCTTGTGGGAAAACCCCTTCAAGTGCAGATTATGACAGGAGCCCATGAGAACGGAGCATTGATCACTTCATTACCTTGTCATTACCTTTGTATTCAGCTTGATTTCAGTACATTCTGTTCGCTGATAATTGTGGTTCATTAATGTCTACTATTGTTTATTATGATATTTCTGCTTGAATAAACTCTCTGATTTGAAATCTTAAAAATATTCTAGTAATTTCCGAAGAATAGAAGAAAGAAAACATAAATTGGAGGAACAACTTAATACCGTTGGTCAGAGGGTGACGGAGTTGAAAGAGAAGTAAGTATTTGGTAAAATAATCACTTTACAATTGTTTCTTTAGTTGTGCGGTTCATTCTGTACAGGAAATCTCAATGAATAATCAGACATGACTTTGTGTTTCATATAAAATTGGTTTAGAAAGAATTACGTCTGAATTCAGCTTACAAAGGGAGGTTTAGTACATTTCTAAATTCTCTGTAACAAACCAGCGGCGTAATTATTTTCAGTATATCCCGTTGCTAAATAAAATATTGCTCCTAGATATACTATATATTTTGGTCGAAATTGGTGAACATATGCACTGAAGCCCAGGCAGCAGCCTTGCAGACCTGAGAGACTGAAGCTTGGTGGAGTACCGCTGAGAATGCACCGACTGCCCTCGTAGAATGGGCACTAACCCGAAAGCAATCTTGTCCTTCGACCGATAGGATTCCAGGATCACAGATCTAATATATTGAGCAATGGTAGCTTTGGATTCAGTGGTGTACCGCTCTTACCAATGAAGTGTGCACTCCCGTGGGTTGGACATGAAGGGACATATGAAGGGAGGACAATGTCCTCATTGATGTGGAAGATAGAGGCTACCTTCAGGAGACAGGACGGGACAGAACACTACCTTTTCTTATATCAGAGGGGGACACCGCTTCATGAGAATAGGCCCTCACAAGGTAGGAAAAGTCTTGCTCTGCCCAGGCAGGCCATACCCTCCCACAGTTTTAACCTAGTGTCCTGATTCCCAGGTCTGCTGCTATTTTTTATTTTATTTATTTCTTTCTCTTTTCTCCGTAGCTGCAAGTGGGTTGTTAGATGGGTGAGCATCCCTGTCAACGGCCTAGTCAACCCTCCTGCGGGTGCCAGGACACCAGGCAGTTATTTACTCAATTTCCCTCACCGCCGGTCACTTTAGCTAAATTTCTGCATCTCCAGCCAGAATGCCGGTAGCCCCACTATATGTGTGAGTTTACTGAATAAGGTTACCCTGTCGGCCACTGGTGTTTGTGGCTGGCCAAGTAGGCCATCCCTGTGGGCTGATTTTTTATTTATTTTTTCCCGGGACGCCTTTTATTTTTTCCACACAGGTAGTTTTCTCTTGGGCGGCCCAGATAATCTCTGACAGCTGTCTGTCCAGGGGCATTAAACTTCCTCTATAATGTCCTCCTCCCAGAAGGACTCCAGCCGGCCCCTGTGGAGTTAGTTGTGACGCATCATATCTGCAGTCTCTGTACTATAATATTTTCATGCCGGCAGCTTATCCCATTCGGCCCACAGTGTCTGCAATCAGGACCCCCCAAGATGCCCCCCGCCCCCCAGTTTGTGGCATTTCCTGATTGGGCGAAGTACTTTGCTCAGGCCTTAGAGACCTTAGGGGACAGTCCCTGACTCTACCAAACCATGGTTGTGTCTTTGGAGCACTTGCCTTCCTAGATAGCAGCCATACTTATGCCCCTCCTTTTGGATAATATTCTGTCTACCTTCATGGTAGATCACATAAGAGATTCAGAAGGACCAGGGATAAGTCCTGCTTCTCTTCACGTTCCTTCCACAAGTCCCCTTTTACAAGCATCAATGGTAAAGCTGCTTCCAACCAGGATTAGTCGCCCTTCTGCAATGTATCCTTTTATTAGGACTTGGAATCTAAGCAGGACTCACTACTGACGGCTGCCAATGGCATTAATACGTGCTGTAAGGGACACCTTTCATGTAAAGAAAAATCCCATCATCTCATCTCAGAAAAAGGCACCCTTACAGCACCCACAGCATCAAGGGATATGCTTTTAAAACCAAAGCGAGTTTAAGGAGATTTTATGCAAAGAATGGTAGCATCCTGACAGGTGTATGGCTGCTTCAAAATGCCTTCATACTCTTTTTTTCCTTGTCAGGAGGGCTTGATCTCTAAATTGTCTAGTTCTCCTTCTGTGGATCCAATGATCTTGCGACTGTAGCACCAACATCCCACTGTCAGGTGCGGTATCACTCAATGCCCTCTTGACAAGAATTTACAGGGGGGTCCCAGGTTCTACTCTGCCCCCAGCATTTGCATTCGCCTGGGCGACTAAGGCTTCTTCGGTTGAAGTAAACAGCTGCACCGCAGTGTTTTGGAAGAAGCGCTGCAGCACGATATGGCTGCGATCACATCTCCGGTGACTCACACTTCAAAGTTTCACTTCCCGTGAATCAGCCCACTTTAATTCCCATACATCGACTAATTTCATTGCCATCAGTGTTTTATTTGGCTGAAATCTTTTGCGGCCAACCGGACTTCCAAGAGATCCCTAGTTAGTACTCCTTCTCTTTGTTCTCAGAGTTTTTGGCCCCTTTCTAACTTCTCCTCCCAGAGGTCATTCTCTTTCAGAGTCCAGACAAGAGGACAGGTCGCCCAACGAGCCTAAATGCCTATCTTGCAAACCTACCCCTCCTTGGCAACAGCGTCCCAAGGCTCAGTAGTCCTCCTCCGCAAAGATATCTTCGACCTGAAGGTGTGTCCCCACTCGTATCGGCTGTCCGAGTCGGGGAGGGGGGTGACTGCTTAGGGAGTTGGTGTCGACAAGTTACAAGATATAGTTCCCCTCCTTTCCCACAGGAAGGTTCTTCTGTCAACTCCAACTCGCGCAACCGTAGCGCGTTTCTGTTTCTTCCCCAGCTTGTTCTCCTGCAGAAGGTTATCGTCCCACTTGTTCAGCCGGAACGTTGTACAGGGCTTTTTCACAAGTCTCTTTCCTGTAAACAAAAAGCATAGATCAACCTGTCCTATCCTGGAACTAAAGAAATTTAACCGCTCTTGTTCGCGATCAAAGGTTTCACATGGAATCCCAGTAGTCGTTGGTTGCATCGCTTCCTTCGTTATCGACAATTCCAATTGCTACCCTTCCCCTTTGGGCTCATTACTGCTCCTCGGTTCTTCCCCCGGTCGACTTTTATGGCGCTTCTCCATACCAGGGGAGTTACTGTCGTCCCTTACCTGGACAACCTCTTGGTGAAGGCCCCCTCCAAACATGACAATTTTCACATTCTCCACATCACCCTGGACATGTTGGAAAGGTTCGAGTGTATCATTACTGAGACATTTTCCTTTGTCCCATCTCATGGCTTTTTTGAGTATGCAGTTCAACACAGATCTTCAAAGGTCCAGTTCCTGGAGGACAAGATCAGTACCCGTCGGGCAGGAGTACTCGTTCTTCCATCTGCTTCTACATGGGGGTGCAAGGCAGAATGATTCAACCTTCAAGGCCGTTCCATATGTGCAATTACTTTTCAGGCCCCCCAGGGGTGATCCTTTAGCTATAGGACGTCTCGGACCTCCCTGGACAAGAGTCTCGATGCCCTAGTCACTCGTTGGGAAGTGTTCTCTCTTCTGTATATCTTCCCTCCTTTTCTGCTACTGCCTAGAGGTCTCAAGCAGGAGAAGGTGGAGGGCATTCCAGCCATCCTGGTGGCCCCAGACTGGACTCGCCGGGCCTGGTAAACTCAACCGAGTCAAACTACTCGTGGATGCCACATGGCGCCTTCCATTGCGACACAACCTCCTTTCCCAGGGTCCGCTATTCCACCCCACTTTACCTCAACTTTTTTTTAACAGCGTGGCTCTTGACGTAATCAGGAATATTCTTATTCACCGACAGAAAGCAGAGATCTTTTAAAACAACTCGCGCTCTTGGCTCGACTCACCCAAAAAAATAAAGGAACTGTATTGTTGATAAAGAATGCTTTATTTTGCAGGTTCCAGGCAAGAACAACTGAAGCTGCTAAGCTTGAAGCTGAGTTATCGAAAGCTCAAGAGATAATTCAGTCAGCAGAATTACTGATAAGCCAGTTGGATGGAGAACACAAAAGATGGAATGCGCAGGTGGGTAACACTAATCACTTCTGGTGGGGGCCCCGTTTCCCATAACCACGCAGGCTGTACTGCATTTCTTTCTCGCTTGTGCAAGATCTGAAGTTATCTCCTTCAGCAATATACATGTACAATACGGAAGTAATGGCGTGATATTGTGATCTAGTGGTTCCATGGATGCACTCGCATGGCGTCTCTCAAGCAAGGCAGAGGTCACTGACTAGGAGGTGATTACAAGGTGGGGGTTACACTTCTGGGACCCCGCAATCAGCTGTTATTGCTGAGGGATGCGGTTCAGTGTGACTCTCCGCTTTGATTTGCTGAGCTTTGCAATTTCAACCTCTGCGCAGCTATGACACTCTCACCGTGGTTGTATACATAGTTATTATGCAGTTTATTAAGCATTCAGCTCCCCCCTAGCACCATCACCCTCCTAGGCAGAGTGAGACTACTCCTTTTGACAAATGAAAAGTGTGTGGAGATGCCTTGGTATTTATGGGTGCTAATCACGGTTTGTGGATTTTAGCTGTTATAGCTGTCCCTGCAGTAGGGATACCATTGTGATGTCAGAGCACAAAAAATAATGGAAGTGATGTCTCTGCAAAGGACCAATGTATATAGCAATGTCATACCACGGTGATTTTGTACACAATGATGTCAGAAAACAGGAATAATGCACACGGTGGTAATGTCACTGCACAACTGCAAAGCGTTGGGAAATGATGTCACAGTATAATAGATACCATGATGTCACAGTACTGGGATAATAACACTGTGAGGTCACAGTTCAAGTATAATAAACGGTGATGTCATAGTAAAGTCATAAAGCTCACAGTAATGTCACAATACTGGGATAAGTACACAGCAATGTCACATAGAGAGAAAATAAACACTGAGGTCACAGTGCAGGGATAATAAACACAATGAAGTCACTGTTATTCCACTGTAGATGAATAATGCACACGGTGATGTCACAGTGCATACATAATGCATACCGCTATGTCACATTTCAGGCATAATGCATAGTCATGTTACAGTCCAGGCATAATAGACACTGGGAAGTCAGAGAACAGGGATACGGCTATGTTGTGAGGTCGCAGCACAGGGATAAAGCACAAAGGGATGTCACAGCACAGGCATATTGCACACAGCATCTAACTTGCGGGAGCGCGGCTGTGATTGACATCTATATTAGAGATTTGTTTGTGCAATTTAATATTTATTTTAATAGTAATCGTGGGGGTGCACGTGGTGAGGCCCCCCCGCGATCATACATTCTTAGAATAGGTGATAAATGTGATTCCCTTTGAATTATTTTATTACATGTTTATTTTTGTTACCTACTTTTTTTGTAGGTGGAAGAAATAACAGAAGAATTAAATACATTGCCAAAGAGAGCCCAGCTGGCAGCTGCCTTCATCACCTATATATCTGCTGCCCCTGAGGATCAGAGAAAGGACAGCATAGATCAATGGAGAAACTCCGTAGGACTGGAAGGTAAGGCTGTAGACACTCGTTTCACATTTACACTTAAATGGATTGTCTGGTTTAGAAAACCCATTTTCAAATATTATAAAGGGGCATTCTGAGTTAAGGAGGCTCTGTCACCACATTATAAGTGCCCTGTCTTCTACATAATGTGATCGGCGCTGTAATGTAGATTACAGCAGTGGTTTTTTATTTAGAGAAACGATCATTTTTGACGGAGTTATGACCTTTTTTAGCTTTATGCTAATGAGTTTCTTAATGGACAACTGGGAGTGTTTTACTTTTTGACCAAGTGGGCGTTGTGGAGAGAAGTGTATGACGCTGACCAATCAGCGACCAATCAGCGTCATACACTGCTCTCCATTCATTTACACAGCACATAGTGATCTTACTAGATCACTATGCGCTGAGGAAATGAATGGAGAGAAGTGTATGACGCTGATTGGTCACTGATTGGTCAGCGTCATACACTTCTCTCCACAACGCCCACTTGGTCAAAAAGTAAAACACTCCCAGTTGTCCATTAAGAAACTCATTAGCATAAAGCTAAAAAAGGTCATAACTCCGTCAAAAATGATCGTTTCTCTAAATAAAAAAACTCTGCTGTAATCTACATTACAGCGCCGATCACATTATGTAGGAGATAGGGCACTTATAATGTGGTGACAGAGCCTCTTTAAAGGCGTAGTCCCAAAATCATAAATTATTATCTATTCACAGGATAGGTGATAGTTTTCTGATCGCTGGGTGCCCACTGCTGGGACCACAACCGATCGTGATAACGGGGTCCCGAAAACAAAAAAAATCTGCCTTAATGCTTGACCACAGTAAGGAGGAGCTTGAATAGGACGGCAGTTGAGCATGCGCCCACCGCTCCATTCTCAGTCTGTAAGAATGACGGAAACAACCAAGCGCTGCACTCGTTTTTTTCCGCCATTCCATAGACTTTGAGTGGCAGCGCTCATTCTCTACCGCCGCTTCATTCAATGTCCTTCACACTGCAGTCAAATCGTGAGGAGGATCTGGGGGTTCGAGACCCCTGTTCTCACGAACTGTGGGGGTCCTAGCAGTGGGGTCCCCAGCAATCAGAAGATTATCACCTATCCTGTGAATCGGTGATAATTTATGATTTTGGGAATACCACTTTAATAGAGGAGGTTATTTTAGTCAGAACCCCCCCTATATTAGCCGGAGTGGAGCGTGGCTACAAAGAGTGTCTTAATCTGGAAGACCCGCCATATCTATCTATTACATGGACAGCCTATTGATTTCAAGATTTGGAGTAGATTTCAATTTGATAGCAGCAGTATCGCTCTCCTTAGCTAGTAGCTGGGGGATCTTCTTAAAGGGGTAGTCCAGGATTAGAAAAACATGGCTGCTTTCTTTTAAAAACAGTGCCGCACCTGTCTATGGGTTATGTCTGGTATTGCAACTCTGCTTCATTGAAGTGAATGGAGCTGAACTGCAATACCACACACAAACCATGGATAGGTATGGCACTGTTTTTTGGAAGAAAGTAGCCATGTTTTTCTAACCCTGGTCAAGCCTTTTAATGGAAAGAAGCTTTACCCATCCCTTGTCTATATCAGTTGTCCTTCATTTGCTGCATTAATGATGTGCTGCCCTGCTGAGCCAGATTTTGGAGAGTTGGTGCTGCGGGAATGTGGCTGTGTATTACAGTTATACAATCTTTCAGTATATTAATTCCTCATGGTTTTCAAAATCTCTGCTTGCTGTCATTCAACAGGAATCATCGTTTTCTACCAATGAATAAAAATCTTTCCCGGTCATGTGTTGGGACACACAGACACCTGGCTTGTTACGGTACAGTTATCAGAGTCTTGTAACGAGTCGTGCACCTGTGTGTCCATCACATGACTATGACAGATCTTTATCCAATGAAGGCTCCTATTAAATGACAGCTAGCAAAGATCTTGAAAACCATGAGAAATTGATATGGAAAGTATATTGGAACATTGTAGAACTTGTCATTATACAAAAAAAAAAACACCTTTATTTGTTAAATACCGGACTACCCCTTTAATGTAATAGATTGCCTATCGATGACGTCTAATGATTGCGGGGACGTCACGTTGCTCGTGTAGATTAATGCGGACGATGCGTTTCTCTAATGAAGTAATTAGCAGCGTTTCTGTGTAGAGATTCTGTTTCCTGAGCTACGTCTAGTATTTCTATGTCTACAACATGGGAGTGATTAGGATTAGTTGACCGTACACCGCAAATTGCTATCGTCTTCTCCGCGTCGAGCTCATTCGCTGAATAGGACGGTAACTCACATTGATTTTCCTATTTTCCCCAGCCTTTGATTTAAGGAGGTTTTTGTCTACGGAAAGCGAACAACTCATTTGGAAAAGTGAAGGTCTGCCCTCCGATGAGCTGTCCGTAGAGAACGCTCTGGTCATTTTACAGGTATTATCTACGTCTATATTTGTGATGAATGGATGGGATTTGTTTATATGTGAGTTACGATGAATAAATATATATATATGATTTTTTATAAAAAAAAAAATTCTTTCATTGGAGTTTTGTTTTGCATTTATTGTGTATCGGCCCCAGTTCACACAGAGTTTTTTGGCGCTGATTTTGACGGGGAAACCATTTATTTACTGAGGCGTTTTTTAGCCACTCGCATGTTGTTTCTTGCTGCGCTACCGCCTCTGAAATCAATGGGAGGCAAAAAAAAGCATTTTTTGCCGTTTTTTCTGCCTGCGGCGCTCCATGGCTGTAGGCGAAAAACGCTGCTAAAACCGTGGCAGAGTTCAAGCAGGTCAAAATCTGCCTGCAAAATCCTCCATGTGAACAGGGCCTTAGAGAGGGTTCTGTAAAACTAAAATGTACGTTTTTTTTTTTTCATTGTTTTTCCATTCGTCATTTATTTTATCAAAAGTGGTCATTTTACCGGCATTACCTACTTTTATGTTTTCTAATAAATGGAATGTTTTTCTGTGATGGTATTTGTTTATATGTAAGTAACTATGAATATATATATGTATGTAAGGCCTTGTTCACTCGGCGTGTATTTGACACGTTTTTGCCACATTTTATTCGCCGAAAAACGCGTAAAAAACGCATGCTTTAAGCTTCCCATTAACATGGGAATTGGAACACTCATTGTAGTGCATACGATGCGGTTTTTTTTATGCTTGCGTGTTTAAAAAACGCGTTGTATAAAAAAAAAGAAGCATCAAGTTAAAACGTTCCGAAAATGCGCCAAACTCCCATAGTCAATGGGAGTCCTAATTATGCACTAAAAAAACGCATAAAAAATGCCTGTACTTCAAAGAGCGCTTTGCAAAAAGCGTTTTTGACGCTTTTACGCGTCATTTTTTTTAAGCGCCTTGTGTATTAGAGGGGGCTTTGTAAAATAAAAATGTAAGATTTTTTTTTCATTATTTTTCCAAACATAATGGACTTAATTTATCAAAATTAATTGACATAAAAACTGACCTAGTTTCCTTTCACAACCAATCAGAGTTCAGCTTTTATTTTGCTCTGTGATTGGTTGCTGTGGGCACTAAGGCCAGTTTTTGTCTTAGACCGTTTTGATAAATCTCCCACGATTGTTTTAAAGGTTTAAAACAAGTCGATCTGTCCATGGATATCATTCATTTCGGTAGACAATCGATCATGTTTATCTAACTAATCTCCTGATGTGAGACCTGCGGGGGAAGGGGGATTCATATGCTGCAGCTCCTTCTTCAGGATGTAATCGGGCATATACTCCCGTGTACGCGGAGCGCGCTGCCCAACCATGAGCGGTTTTTGTATATGTCTGGTCTGTGGAAGTTTCCGTTTTGGAGAGTGTTCTGTTGTTTTTTTAACTTCGCGCCTGTTCACATCAGCGTTGGCTTTCCGTTCATCTGTTCTGAACGGAAAGCATTGTTTCTATTTGCGTTACCATTGATATCAATGATATGTTTTTTGTTTCAGTTTGCCTCTGTCCCGCTAGGTGTCTGTTTTTTTTTTCACGGAAATAATAGCGCAGCACAATACGCTATTGTTTCTGTGAAAAAAAAAAGACGGAAGCCTAGCGGAACAGAGGCAAACTGAAACAAAAAAATCCATTGAAATGAATGGTAACGCAAATGGAAACAATGCTTTCCGTTTGTCTTTCCGTTCATTTGTTCCTCTGACAGAACTGACGAACAGACAGCTAACGGAAGCCCAACGCCGATGTGAACCGGCCCGAAGTAAAATATATGTAGTAGCAGAGGGTTAATAAGTCATGTGACTATGCCTACCCCTTGACTCAGTCTTGACTCACTCAGAACTGAAACTTTTCAATGTCAATTTTTAGAACCATTTAGAAAATGAGTGCCGGCATCTGATTGGTTATTGCCGGCACACGTTTTTTATATATGAGTAATAATAAGAATGTAGCTAGGCATGTTGATGCTGTGGGATTAGGATATATGCCACTATATAATGGGACATTGGAGAACATCAGGACTGCGACCATTATCCGTGTGAAATCAGCGGGACCCGCCAAATATCTCATCGTTCTGCTGTAAATATTTATCATCTCACAGATAAAGCCATAAATAATCCACATTTGTATACTTTTTTTTATGTTTGATGTTTTGACCACTTTGTCTGTATTTTTTCATATATACGTTTTTGTTTCGCCATTGACGTCGCTGCGTTAGATCTGTTCTTTGAAACCATCGGTAAGAATAAAAAAATAAAACCTTTGGCGTTCCTCACTCCTCTCCTTGCCTGGCGTTTTTGGATTCCTCATCTATGGGCCCCTCCTTTAACCATATTTTCTGCTCCTGAGGTGGTAGAATTAGTGGTAGAAATGAATGCTTTGCACCAGCACTTCCATAGCCGGCTCCGGCCACCTGCCCTATAGACTGTGTGATTGATTATTTAGGCATTTTGTTATCTCGCTGGTTGAGTAAAATGCCATCATTTGGTGAAGACACATGTTAAAGCGAGATTGTTACTGTTCAATAAGTATTCCTCTACCGGAGCGGTGAATTGATGTAATCCGTTACACCGGTTTATCACACACTTGTGTATATTCTGTACTTTATAGTCTAAAAAATAAAACAACCGTTTCAGTATACACAAAAAAATGTATTTACGGATCTGTTCATCAAAAAGGCAGTCTCGTGCAAATCATATATGTAGACTGTGGTCTGTGGTGATTGGCTTATACAGTAATAGATGATATTTTACTGCTATTTTGTATTTCAATTTAACAAATGGGTTCAGTTACCGACTACGCTATTGTTTCCGTGAAAAATAAATGAAACTTGACAGAACGGAAACAAACGGAAACCAACTGCAACGAAAGCATTACCATTGTAGTCAATGGTGAGGCAAACGGAAGGGATGGTTTCTGTTCATCTGTTCCCCTGACGGAATGGATGAACTAAAACCCCAAACGGAACCCGACGGTGATGTGAACAAGGCCTAATACGCAATCATAATACACCCCTCATATTGTAGAACATTATAATACACCCCTCAGATGCTGCGGAACATTATAATACACACCTCAGATGCTGCGGAACATTATAATACACCCCTCAGATGCTGCAGAACATTATAATACACACCTCAGATGCTGCAGAACATTATAATACACCCCTCAGATGCTGCGGAACATTATAACACACACCTCAGATGCTGCGGAACATTATAACACACACCTCAGATGCTGCGGAACATTATAACACACACCTCAGATGCTGCGGAACATTATAACACACACCTCAGATGCTGCGGAACATTATAACACACACCTCAGATGCTGCGGAACATTATAACACACACCTCAGATGCTGCGGAACATTATAACACACACCTCAGATGCTGCGGAACATTATAACACACACCTCAGATGCTGCGGAACATTATAATACACACCTCAGATGCTGCAGAACATTATAATACACCCCTCAGATGCTGCGGAACATTATAACACACACCTCAGATGCTGCGGAACATTATAACACACACCTCAGATGCTGCGGAACATTATAATACACACCTCAGATGCTGCGGAACATTATAACACACACCTCAGATGCTGCGGAACATTATAATACACACCTCAGATGCTGCGGAACATTATAACACACACCTCAGATGCTGCGGAACATTATAACACACACCTCAGATGCTGCGGAACATTATAACACACACCTCAGATGCTGCGGAACATTATAACACACACCTCAGATGCTGCGGAACATTATAACACACACCTCAGATGCTGCGGAACATTATAATACACCCCTCAGATGCTGCGGAACATTATAACACACACCTCAGATGCTGCGGAACATTATAACACACACCTCAGATGCTGCGGAACATTATAACACACACCTCAGATGCTGCGGAACATTATAATACACACCTCAGATGCTGCGGAACATTATAATACACACCTCAGATGCTGCGGAACATTATAACACACACCTCAGATGCTGCGGAACATTATAACACACACCTCAGATGCTGCGGAACATTATAATACACCCCTCAGATGCTGCGGAACATTATAACACACACCTCAGATGCTGCGGAACATTATAACACACACCTCAGATGCTGCGGAACATTATAACACACACCTCAGATGCTGCGGAACATTATAATACACACCTCAGATGCTGCGGAACATTATAATACACACCTCAGATGCTGCGGAACATTATAACACACACCTCAGATGCTGCGGAACATTATAACACACACCTCAGATGCTGCGGAACATTATAACACACACCTCAGATGCTGCGGAACATTATAACACACACCTCAGATGCTGCGGAACATTATAACACACACCTCAGATGCTGCGGAACATTATAACACACACCTCAGATGCTGCGGAACATTATAACACACACCTCAGATGCTGCGGAACATTATAACACACACCTCAGATGCTGCGGAACATTATAACACACACCTCAGATGCTGCGGAACATTATAACACACACCTCAGATGCTGCGGAACATTATAATACACACCTCAGATGCTGCGGAACATTATAATACACACCTCAGATGCTGCGGAACATTATAACACACACCTCAGATGCTGCGGAACATTATAACACACACCTCAGATGCTGCGGAACATTATAACACACACCTCAGATGCTGCGGAACATTATAACACACACCTCAGATGCTGCGGAACATTATAACACACACCTCAGATGCTGCGGAACATTATAACACACACCTCAGATGCTGCGGAACATTATAACACACACCTCAGATGCTGCGGAACATTATAACACACACCTCAGATGCTGCGGAACATTATAACACACACCTCAGATGCTGCGGAACATTATAACACACACCTCAGATGCTGCGGAACATTATAACACACACCTCAGATGCTGCGGAACATTATAACACACACCTCAGATGCTGCGGAACATTATAACACACACCTCAGATGCTGCGGAACATTATAACACACACCTCAGATGCTGCGGAACATTATAACACACACCTCAGATGCTGCGGAACATTATAATACACCCCTCAGATGCTGCGGAACATTATAACACACACCTCAGATGCTGCGGAACATTATAATACACACCTCAGATGCTGCGGAACATTATAACACACACCTCAGATGCTGCGGAACATTATAATACACACCTCAGATGCTGCAGAACATTATAACACACACCTCAGATGCTGCGGAACATTATAACACACACCTCAGATGCTGCGGAACATTATAATACACCCCTCAGATGCTGCGGAACATTATAACACACACCTCAGATGCTGCGGAACATTATAACACACACCTCAGATGCTGCGGAACATTATAACACACACCTCAGATGCTGCGGAACATTATAATACACACCTCAGATGCTGCGGAACATTATAATACACACCTCAGATGCTGCGGAACATTATAACACACACCTCAGATGCTGCGGAACATTATAACACACACCTCAGATGCTGCGGAACATTATAACACACACCTCAGATGCTGCGGAACATTATAACACACACCTCAGATGCTGCGGAACATTATAACACACACCTCAGATGCTGCGGAACATTATAACACACACCTCAGATGCTGCGGAACATTATAACACACACCTCAGATGCTGCGGAACATTATAACACACACCTCAGATGCTGCGGAACATTATAACACACACCTCAGATGCTGCGGAACATTATAACACACACCTCAGATGCTGCGGAACATTATAATACACACCTCAGATGCTGCGGAACATTATAACACACACCTCAGATGCTGCGGAACATTATAACACACACCTCAGATGCTGCGGAACATTATAACACACACCTCAGATGCTGCGGAACATTATAACACACACCTCAGATGCTGCGGAACATTATAACACACACCTCAGATGCTGCGGAACATTATAACACACACCTCAGATGCTGCGGAACATTATAACACACACCTCAGATGCTGCGGAACATTATAACACACACCTCAGATGCTGCGGAACATTATAACACACACCTCAGATGCTGCGGAACATTATAACACACACCTCAGATGCTGCGGAACATTATAACACACACCTCAGATGCTGCGGAACATTATAACACACACCTCAGATGCTGCGGAACATTATAACACACACCTCAGATGCTGCGGAACATTATAACACACACCTCAGATGCTGCGGAACATTATAACACACACCTCAGATGCTGCGGAACATTATAACACACACCTCAGATGCTGCGGAACATTATAACACACACCTCAGATGCTGCGGAACATTATAATACACACCTCAGATGCTGCGGAACATTATAACACACACCTCAGATGCTGCGGAACATTATAACACACACCTCAGATGCTGCGGAACATTATAACACACACCTCAGATGCTGCGGAACATTATAACACACACCTCAGATGCTGCGGAACATTATAATACACCCCTCAGATGCTGCGGAACATTATAACACACACCTCAGATGCTGCGGAACATTATAATACACACCTCAGATGCTGCGGAACATTATAACACACACCTCAGATGCTGCGGAACATTATAATACACACCTCAGATGCTGCGGAACATTATAACACACACCTCAGATGCTGCGGAACATTATAACACACACCTCAGATGCTGCGGAACATTATAACACACACCTCAGATGCTGCGGAACATTATAACACACACCTCAGATGCTGCAGAACATTATAACACACACCTCAGATGCTGCAGAACATTATAATACACACCTCAGATGCTGCGGAACATTATAATACACACCTCAGATGCTGCGGAACATTATAACACACACCTCAGATGCTGCAGAACATTATAACACACACCTCAGATGCTGCGGAACATTATAATACACACCTGCAGGGAGCTGGGCTCGTATCGTCATAGTTATGTATGATGCTAGGAGTCGCTGCCTCGCTGCGGGAAAACATTCCTGTACTGTAATCATGTTTTGCCCGCAGCGAGGCAGCGACTCCTAGCATCATACATAACTATGACGATACGAGCCTAGCTCCCTGCAGTGTGTTCTGTCCGGGAAATACTGCCGACATACGGACCATATATCGTGGACCAAACACGCTTGTGTGAATCCGGTCTTACTCTTCAAAAAGAAGGTGTGCTTTTTTTTTTAAGGAATTCTGTACCGTATACCATTAATTAGTAAGAATATATGCAAGTCACATCGGAGTTCCGTGACCTATATAAATGTACACAGCTTTGTCTTCCTCAGCAACTTCTATTCTTTTTTATAATTTACAGCGGGGGGGGGGGGGCATTGTTTTTTATATATATATATATATATATATATATATATATATACACTACCGTTCAAAAGTTTGGGGTCACCCAGACAGTTTTCTGTTTTCCATGAAAACTCACACTTATATTTATCAAATGAGTTGCAAAATGACTAGAAAATATAGTCAAGACATTGACAAGGTTAGAAATAATGATTTTTATTTGAAATAATAATTTTCTCCTTCAAACTTTGCTTTCGTCTTGGAATGCTCCATTTGCAGCAATTACAGCATTGCAGACCTTTGGCATTCTAGCTGTTAATTTGCTGAGGTAATCGGGAGAAATTTCACCCCATGCTTCCAGAAGCCCCTCCCACAAGTTGGATTGGCTTGATGGGCACTTCTTGCTTACAATACGGTCAAGCTGCTCCCACAACAGCTCTATGGGGTTGAGATCTGGTGACTGCGCTGGCCACTCCATTACAGATAGAATACCAGCTGCCGGCTTCTTCCCTAAATAGTTCTTGCATAATTTGGAGGTGTGCTTTGGGTCATTGTCCTGTTGTAGGATGAAATTGGCTCCAATCAAGCGTTGTCCACAGGGTATGGCATGGCGTTGCAAAATGGAGTGCTAGCCTTCCTTATTCAAAATACCTCTTACCTTGTACAAATCTCCCACTTTACCAGCACCAAAGCAACCCCAGACCATCACATAACCTCCACCATGCTTGACAGATGGCGTCAGACACTCTTCCAGCATCTTTTCAGTTGTTCTGCGTCTCACAAATGTTCTTCTGTGTGATCCAAACACCTCAAACTTCGATTCGTCTGTCCATAACACTTTTTTCCAATCTTCGTCTGTCCAATATCTGTGTGCTTTTGCCCATATTAATCTTTTCCTTTTATTAGCCAGTCTCAGATATGGCTTTTTCTTTGCCACTCTGCCCTGAAGGCCAGCATCCCGGAGTCGCCTCTTCACTGTAGACGTTGACACTGGCGTTTTGCGGGTACTATTTAATGAAGCTGCCAGTTGAGGACCTGTGAGGCGTCTATTTCTCACACTAGAGACTCTAATGTACTTGTCTTGTTGCTCAGTTGTGCAGCGGGGCCTCCCACTTCTCTTTCTACTCTGGTTAGAGCCTGTTTGTGCTGTCCTCTGAAGGGAGTAGTACACACCGTTGTAGGAAATCTTCAGTTTCGTGGCAATTTCTCGCATGGAATAGCCTTCATTTCTAAGAACAAGAATAGACTGTCGAGTTTCACATGAAAGCTCTCTTTTTCTAGCCATTTGGAGAGTTTAATCGAACCCACAAATGTAATGCTCCAGATTCTCAACTAGCTCAAAGGAAGGTCAGTTTTATAGCTCCTCTAAACAGCAAAACTGTTTACAGCGGTGCTAACATAATTGCACAAGGGTTTTCAAGTGTTTTCTAATCATCCATTAGCCTTCTAACACAGTTAGCAAACACAATGTACCATTAGAACACTGGAGTGATGGTTGCTGGAAATGGGCCTCTATACACCTATGTAGATATTGCATTAAAAACCAGAATTTCAAAGTGACCCTAAACTTTTGAACGGTAGCGTGTATGTGTGTATATATATATATATATATATATATATGTTAAGTGTTTTATTTTTTAAATATCATGCGGAGTTGCATTAAAAACCGGACCTTTTACATTATATCATGTTCTTTTTAGGGCCATTTCATACAGAGTTTTTCTACGCGGAAACCGCGGCTGAAAACGCACTAAAAAATGGCCAAAAATGGCTCCCATTGATTTCAATGGGAGGCGGAGAAGTTTTTTCCCGCGAGCGGAAAACCCAGCTCGCGGGAAGTAGAAGCGACATGTCCTATCTTCAGGCGTTTACGCCTCTGACCTCTTATTGACATCAATGGGAGGCAGAGAAAGTGTATTTCGCGACTTTTTATGCCCGCGGCGCTCAATGGCCGCGGGCGAAAAATGCTGCACAAAACGCAGCGAAAATCGGCGTGCAGGCAGAGTAAAATCTGCCTCAGAATTCCAAAAATACACTTTCCACCTAAGTGAACTTTAGAAAAATTAGATTAAAGACATTTCAGACATTTATGGCATATCCACAGGATATGCCATAAATGTCTGACAGATTCGGGTTCCACCTCTGTGACCCGCACGGGGACCCCTGTCCTTTCTTTTGCCGCTGTCGCTTTGCTCCGGCCACTGTTATGATGTGGCTGGGTTTTCGATTTGCTACGCTGTTTCCAGAACTCCAATACAAGTGAATGGGACTTATAAAAGCCGTAAAGCACAGCCGGCTACACAGCTTCTATAGCTCCCGAGTTTCAGAAAAACCAGGGCTTGTTGTGCTACGCTATTTCCATAACTTCTATTCACTATTATGGGAGTTCCAGAAACACACAGGAAA
>NC_134688.1:37915536-37995536 GCF_050947455.1 Rhinoderma darwinii
CCCCGCACAGATCAGCTGGTCGGGTGCCTCCGTGCACAAGACGTACATGCCAGAAGCAGTTGTCTCCGGCCACGGAATAGCGGCCGAGCTGCAGTACTGTATTCAAGTGAATAGGAGCAGACCCGCAGTTCGGCAGCACGGCCGCTATTCTATGTACAGAGCCAACTGCTTCCGGCTCCGTACACCGCATTATGTGCCATAACATTCCATGCTCGCAGGCTACTGGAGCAGCTTATCGGTGTGGGGTCCTGGTGTCGGACCCGCAGCGATGATATACTGATGACCTATCAGGTGGATAGGCCATCAGTTGTGAGAGGGTGGACAACCCCTTTAATTTGAAAAAAAAATAATCCGTAAAAAATACACACAAATGGATAGTTTTTACAATAAATTTACTTTATTAAATATAAATCCCAATACATAAAATAATATACACATATTTTGTATTGTCATGACCATAATAACTGTGGTATTTCTAATAAATATCCAGCATTTCATTATGTTTTAGAATAATACCCTTGGATAGGGTTTAGAAGTAAACCAAAGATCTACCATTTTGTTTTGACAGGACCCCGATATGTTGTCCAGATTGGGGAGAAAACCATAGACTATAATGAAGAATTTCGCTTATTTCTTGCAACACGCAATCCCAATCCGTTCATACCTCCGGATGCCTCTTCAATAGTTACCGAGGTTAATTTTACAACCACAAGAGCTGGATTACGAGGACAGGTAATTCTATTGCTTATGGACAGATAACTTTCTCTTTGCATGAAGGACAGTATAGCTTGCACTTGTCTGAATATATCATCTGTAATGCAGGATCAGAGTAGTATCTTATGAACGCATTGTTATGTAGATATTTATGAAGGAAGGTTCATTGTTCCTTCACTGTCACCGTCAATCATTTGACGCTTTGTTGATCCAGAGAAAACGTAACTTCACTGCAAACCTGAAGATTCATGGTGTGAGCAGTTCAATATACTATTTGATTTGTCTTGGGAAATGTTTATAGGGCTCTATATACTATACAAAGTACTGTTCATAGGGCTCTATATACTATACAAAGTAGTGTCCATAGGGCTCTATATAGAAAGTACTGTTCATAGGGCTCTATATAGAAAGTGCTGTTCATAGGGCTCTATATACAAAGTAGTGTTCATAGGGCTCTATATACAAAGTAGTGTTCATAGGGCTCTATATACAAAGTACTGTTCATAGGGTTCTATATACAAAGTACTGTTCATAGGGCTCTATATACAAAGTAGTGTTCATAGGGCTCTATATACAAAGTAGTGTTCATAGGGCTCTATATACAAAGTACTGTTCATAGGGCTCTATATACAAAGTACTGTTCATAGGGCTCTATATACAAAGTAGTGTTCATAGGGCTCTATATACAAAGTACTGTTCATAGGGCTCTATATACAAAGTGCTGTTCATAGGGCTCTATATACAAAGTACTGTTCATAGGGCTCTATATACAAAGTAGTGTTCATAGGGCTCTATATACAAAGTACTGTTCATAGGGCTCTATATACAAAGTACTGTTCATAGGGCTCTATATACAAAGTACTGTTCATAGGGCTCTATATACAAAGTAGTGTTCATAGGGCTCTATATACAAAGTACTGTTCATAGGGCTCTATATACAAAGTACTGTTCATAGGGCTCTATATACAAAGTACTGTTCATAGGGTTCTATATACAAAGTACTGTTCATAGGGCTCTATATACAAAGTGCTGTTCATAGGGCTCTATATACAAAGTAGTGTTCATAGGGCTCTATATACAAAGTACTGTTCATAGGGCTCTATATACAAAGTACTGTTCATAGGGCTCTATATACAAAGTACTGTTCATAGGGCTCTATATACAAAGTACTGTTCATTGGGCTCTATATACAAAGTACTGTTCATAGGGCTCTATATACAAAGTACTGTTCATAGGGCTCTATATACAAAGTACTGTTCATAGGGCTCTATATACAAAGTGCTGTTCATAGGGCTCTATATACGAAGTACTGTTCATAGGGTTCTATATACAAAGTACTGTTCATAGGGCTCTATATACAAAGTGCTGTTCATAGGGCTCTATATACGAAGTACTGTTCATAGGGTTCTATATACAAAGTACTGTTCATAGGGCTCTATATACAAAGTACTGTCCATTGGGCTCTATATACAAAGTGCTGTTCATAGGACTCTATATACGAAGTACTGTTCATAGGGTTACATAGTTAGTACGGTTGACAAAGGACACATGTCCATCAAGTTCAACCAATGGATGGAAAAAGGGAAGGGAAAAATTTCTACACAAAGGAGCTGATATTTTTTCGTTCTAGGAAATTATCTAAGCCTTTTTTAAAGCCGTCTACTGTCCCTGCTGTGACGGCTCCTGGTGTAAAAAAGTCTTGTCGCCCCGGCAGATTGAACCTTTTTTTCTCCAGATGGAGGGAGTGCCCCTTGTTTTTTGAGGGGGTTTTACATGGAACAGGATTTCACCATATTTTTTGTATGTGCCATTAATATATTTATATAAGTTAATCATGTTCCCCATTAGTCGTCTCTTTTCAAGGCTAAATAGGTTTAATTCTTTTAATCTTTCCTCATAACTTAGATTCTCCATGGCCCTTATTAGCTTCGTTGCTCTTCTTTGTATTTTTTCCAACTCCATGGCATCATTTCTATGAACTGGAGCCCAGAACTGAACTGCATATTCTAGATGAGGCCTCACTAATGCTATTACATCCCTGTCCCGCGAGTCCATGCCTCTTTTAATACACGACAATATCTTGCTGGCCTTTGAAGCAGCTGAATGACACTGCATGCTGCTATTTAGTTTATGATCTACAAGTACACCCAGATCCTTCTCAACAAGTGACGCCCCTAGTATAGTTCTATATACAAAGTACTGTTCATTGGGCTGTATATACAAAGTGCTGTTCATCAGATTCTATATACAAAGTACTGTTCATAGGGCTCTATATACAAAGTAGTGTTCATAGTAGCATGCATAAGGCTCCTCCCACTAGGTCATGTGTCTCTTCCACGCTCATCACCACCCACATCACCACCCACATCACCACCCACATTCTGCCATATCCAGCGCTTCTCCTTTTTATTCCATCAACCATGGCAAAGAAGTGTTCCCCCAACCTCCGACCATTTTCCTTTATTTCCCTTTTCTTTATCCGGTCCTTCCCAAGTTTTGACTCCTCCCTAGTTAATGTTTATCATAATGCTTATCGCTGCCGACATGCTGCCCCATCCTTTGACTCCCAGTAGCATCCCACCATCTAATACAGAGCACAGATAGGCCGCATGCATGCGTGGTACCTGCTCTAGAACTATCACAAAACGCGCGCTACCTGCTATGAAAGTAGAAAGACTAACATGCGCGGTCACGGCTGAGGAACAGACTGCCCCATAAGCTATACGTCACTAGTGACATGTCGTATACCCGGCTAGGACTATCTGCTCCTAGACCATGTGATGGGCATACGTCAGTGGAGCAGGCTGAAAACCTGGCGCCAGAAGTCACGTGACGAGTGGGGAGAGCAGAGAACAGTAAGTTCATTACCAGATTAGTAAAGGGGCAGAGGAGAAAGAATAGCAAAATAAAAATATATATTGTAAAACCCCTTTAATATTAGGTAGGGGGATGTGGTATAAATTCTGGCCTTAAAAATCTAAATCCACCCAGAGGGGGGACCCCAGTGTTACATCATCATGCATTAATAGGCTATAGGAGAAAGTGATGAGGGATAGAGTATAGAAGAAAGGCATGTGCCTCTCTTGTATATTCTTAACCTCCAGGTATAAAACAACTTTTCAGAAATGAATAATACAGGTAAATATAAAATACCTTGTAATACATTTTATTAAAGAATTATGCTTCCTTCTTCTCAGGCTGCTTTCCTCCACCTTCTCTTCGCTCAGCCTCTTATCTCTAAGAATCTTTCATCTGTCTCCAGCCTCACACACAAGTCTGTGGAGAGGGGAGGGGGTAGGAAAAGACTGCTAATTGATTTATTACCTCACTCTGAAAAGTGGGAGAGCATTATCTTAGTAGATATAGCAGTATCAAAAGTGCTAGGTGAAGGAGAGCTAAGGCCCCATGCACACGAACGTGTTTTTGCGGCCGAAAATCCACCAGAGAATTGCGGCCCCATTCTTTTCTATGGGGCCATGCACACGACCGTAGTTTTTACGGTCCGTGCATGGCCCGGGAACCCGCACCGCAGAAAGAACGGGCATATCCTATTACGGACATCTTCTGCGGTCCGGGCTCATTGAAAACAATGACGGCGGCCATGTGCATGTCCCACGATTTGCGGGCGGCCCGCGGCTGACCGTCCCCAGCCGGCCGACCCGAAAATCACGGCCGTGCACACGGCTACGGTCGTGTGCATGAGGCCTTAGAAACTGCAGTTTGTCTGTCTCTCTTCCAGCAGCTTCCTGCTTCCCCCCTCCCCTCTCCATAGACTTCTATGTAAACAACAGAAAAGAGCAAAGCAGCCTGATAAATGCAGTAAGATGCATATTTCTTTAATATCATATATTACAAAGTTTCTTCTATTTATCGGCACTATTCATTGATGAAAAGTTGTTTTATAATTTTTTAGGTACGCTTTAAGCAATTGCAGATGATCAGTATAATCTCTTCCTTGCTGGTTTCCTTCCAGTAACTTCACATCATTGAAATGCATATACATTAGATGCGGTTTTATTGTTATAACTCCAGAACGTCGGTCTGTTTTCTAGTAATTACACTTTTGTGCGTCTAGCTTCTGTATTTTAAAAGCGCCTTACATTTGGTTACACCAGGGAGAATCTATAATGTCGTCTAGAAAAGCCGTGTCCTCAGTGAAAAGAATACAAATGATTTTTAAGTTGTACATTAGAATAATTCAGGATACTCTGTCCTATTGTTATTTATTTCGTGCTGCATAAGGACGTTTTCTAATTTATTGTTGTCAGTCAACGGCACAGAAACGCGCTAACACATCCAAATACAATTCTGTTTAGCTCCTGGCTTTAACAATTCAGCATGAAAAACCCGACCTTGAAGAACAAAAGACCAAATTACTCCAACAAGAGGAAGATAAAAAAATTCAGCTGGCTAAGCTAGAAGAGTCGCTCCTGGAGGTAAGACGTGTAGAAATGCTTATACAGGACCCCATGAGCTGTGTGCTCAGCTGTATAATACAAGCCAGCATGGACTTCTGTCATTCTCATGTAATATACCTTCTTATCTGCGGGTAGATATGCAGCAGCACCCCAGACCTGATGGAGAGTAAGTGGCAGCACAGTCTAAAGGACATGGGGAAGGTGCAAAGGAGATGCTAAAAGGGTCTTCAAATGGAAATCCACCTTCAAACTTGGAAGAAAATATTAGAGAATGCAGAAGTAGCATTTCCTTATGCGATTTCCATTCCTTGAGCAGTTGCAGTGATTTGATATCAGGGCTGCAGGAATTTTCCACTTCCCCATGGTCCCATCCTTGCAGACCTTTCTGCGGGTCACTTATGAGGAATTTGGAAATTCCCTGCTTCTTGGCTATAGTGTGATCTCTTCACAGGATAAAGGACTTCTAATAATAACATTGTACTAGAAAATCGCTGTATATGCATCTTCCTGATATATTCTTTAGGGTGAATTCACACGCGGCCGATTTGTTGCAGAAATTTCTGGGACTGAAAATCCATTCATGTAAATAGGGAAGTTTCTGCAGCGTGTGCATGGATTTCTGCAAGTCCCATTCACAAAATGTCTGCAACAAATATATACTTAAAGGAGTTTTCCAGTCATAAGAAATGGCCTGTCCTCTGGATATGTCAACAGTATCTGAACGATCGGGGTCAGACTCTCGGGCTCCCCACCGGTCAGCTGTTTTGCAGGGGCCGCGGCACTCGTACGAGCTCTGCTTCCCCTTCAATCCTCTATCGCATTTCTATCTAACTATCAATCAGCTTTTACATCTCCTATCTATCTATCTATCTATCTATCTATCTATCTATCTATCTATCTATCTATCTCTCTCTCTCTCTCTCTCTCTCTCTCTCTCTCTCTCTCTCTCTCTCTATCTATCATCTATGTAATTATCTATCTATCTATCTATCTATCTATCTATCTATCTATCTATCTATCTATCTATCTATCTCTCTCTCTCTCTCTCTCTCTCTCTCTATCTATCATCTATGTAATTATCTATCTATCATCTATGTAATTATCTATCTATCTATCTATCATCAGAGCCATCACACCTCTGCACTGACACTTTATGCCACACAAGAAGTGCCCGCTCATACATCATTCCTCAGGTGATACAGTAAACTCTATACTCTCTATAACTCCGCCACTGGCTATTACCCCCAGATATTATGGTATCATGGTCTTCCACATTCAGTTATATGGCATGGGCTTTACAGTCACAGGAAAATAATATTCAAGAAATAACAAAATGTTGTGACGTATAATATGAATAAGAGGACATACATATTGTGTCCGTTCATTAAAACCCTCTTTTCTTTCTCAGACACTTGCAACATCCCAAGGAAACCTGCTCGACAACAAGGAGCTCATTAACTCCTTGAATCAGACCAAAGCGAGCAGCGCTCTCATTCAGGACTCTCTCAGCGAATCCCACCGGCTGCAGATCTCCCTGGATCAGGTTATTTCATTTATCTCACATTTTATATTCATACATTTCAATCAATATTTGTCCTGCTATGTAAATATGTGCAGTAAAGATGAGATATCTTCAGGTGTAGCCTGACTGTGTGTAGTTTGGATGATACAGAAAGATTAGGCTCTGAAATAAGCGAGAAGCTGCACAGGTTACCCCAACATATGAGAAATGACCATGTGTGTGAGGAGTCCAGGAGTGCCTGTCCTATACACAGCACTTACTCAATGCAGTTCACTCTGTAGCGCCACCTGTAGGGACACCAGAGCATTACATATGTGTACTTGAGTCAACCAAGTCTTGTCAGGTTGTTAAAAATTGTGTTTGGCCAATTTATTGGGCAGCTCTGGGCATCCCCAAGCTTTTACAGAGTCGTGTACGGCCAACAATGTTGGAGTGAGGATGTATAATTGAAAATAGGCAAATCTGGCATTCAGGACCCTAACAAAGTTAGATGTCAACCCCTGTGCGAGGTATTGTGTCCATATTGATTGATGCAATCTACAAAGATTGCTATATTTTTGCCATATACTTTATAGAGGAGAAGGTGATGGATCACATAGTAGTATACATAGCTACACTTTAGTAGGTAAAACTTATTAGGAGGCATTTACTAAAATTAGCCATCAAGCACAAAAACATAGAGAACAATAAAAAATGACCTTATCACACTACAAAAAATATTTCTAATATTGTGTAACTTAAAGTGTAGCTAAACGTTTGACAAACTTCTGACATGTTATAGTCACATGTCAGAAGTTTTTATTGGTGGGGGTCCGAGCACTGAGACCCCCACCAATCGTTAGAAGGAAGCAGCTCAGCCGCTTCGTGTCTGTTCGGATTTTTCCGGAAATAAATGTATCGTGTACGGACTCAATAGAAAGTCTGTGAGCCCGTACTCCGATACATGGGCTTTCCGTAAAAAGCCGGCCAGACACGAAGCAGCTGAGCGCTCACACGAGTGCTTCAGCTGCTTCGTTCTAGCGATTGGTGGGGGTCTCAGTGTTCGGACCCCCACCAATCCAAACTTCTGACATGTCACTATGACATGTAAGAAGTTTGTCAAATGTTTATCTACACTTTAAGCTGAATGTCCGTCATTAAACACCATTTTTTTTTTGTTAACCTAAATAGGTCAACCATTTATGTGAATTAATATGCCACACAAGCTCATAATCCCCTGCATGGACATTTATTTTAAACATAGTATACGGTCTGCCTGCAGCCACCACTAGAGGGAGCTGAGGAGCTTACTGCATACTACTTACACTTTGCACTAAATAATAAAACTGTATACAGTATCTCCTATGCTCCCCCTAGTGGTAGCTGCATGCTGGCAGAATTTTATCTTTCAACTGGATGTGCAGGAAATTTTAAGCCGTAAAACGGAGCACCGATTGCTATAAAGAAATTAATCAGCACAGAATGTTGGACCTAAATATGACATGGTGTTAAAAAGTGGAGATTCACTTAAAGACATGAAGGGAAAACTTCTTATGGTTTACATTCCAAACCAGCAAATTGATAAATATGCCCCTCTGTCTATTCTACATAGCTGTGTCGGCAATGTTATCATAGTGATATTTGGAATCTCCCTCATCCTCTAGTGAGCTGTTGCAGAGTACTAGAATAACGTCGCATTTCTATGTTATTGTCACAATTGTCCATTAGATGGCAGTAAGAGTACAATTTGTAATTTTCTTTTCCCGACATTTTATCCATCTTTTCTTATCCACAGGAGCGGAATGCCTATCTTCCACTTGCAGAAAGTGCCAGCAAAATGTACTTCATTATATGTGACTTATCCAAAATTAATAATATGTACCGCTTTAGTTTGGCCGCTTTCCTTAGACTCTTTCAACGAACTTTACTTAGCAAACAGGTACGTTGTCTGTTCATAGAATGGAAACAAAATACATTTTAAGCTTAAAGCAAGGGTGACACTTTTACATTCTCAGTGTGCACTATGATGACAATGGGCGTACTTAAAGGGGTTATCCGAAATCCAAAAATTGCATTGCAATAATAATAATAATCTGAAACGAAGTAACTTACTAATGTACTTTAATTTAAAATTCTGTACTTAATGGTGCAGTTCAAACCTCGTGAATTGTTCCCGGGAGCGCTGGAGCTTTTCTAAAAGTGATGACGCTCCGACACAGAGCTGGAGTCCCGAGCAAAGCGCTAGCTGATGTTCTATTTGGGACTTAAGAAATAGGCAATGTGAATTGTTCCCGGAAGCGCTGGAGCTTTTCTAAAAATGATGACGCTCCGACACGGCCCCACGTGACTGAGGGCTTGCTTTATGAGCTGTTCGTGAACATGACCGCAAAGGGCTGTCACATTGCCTATTGCTTGAGTCCCGAGCAGAGCATCAGCTAGCGCTTTGCTCGGGACTCCAGCCCTACTCCCGACGTCCATATTTAGTCAATTCAGGGGTTTCCTATCGCTGGAGTTCCCAAGAAGAGCATCAGCTGATGCTTTGCCCGGGGACTACAGCACTTCTGCGAACGTCATTATCCATATATGGACAATGACATTGGCAGCACTACTGGAGTCCCCGATCAAAGCATCAGCTGATGCTCTGCCTGGGAACTCCAGCGATCGGAAACCCCTGAAGTCACTGACCATATATGGACAGTGATGTCAGAAGCAGGGCTGGAGTCCCCAGGCAGAGCATCAGCTGATGCTCTGCTCGGGAACTCCAGTAATAGGAAACCCCTGAATTGACCAAATATGGACGTCTGTTTCGGGGATGGACTTAAACAATAGGCAATGAGACAGCCCCTTGCGGTCATGTTCACGAACAGCACATGAAGCAAGAGCTCAGTCACGTGGGGCCGTGTCTGAGCGTCATCATTATTAGAGAAGTTCCAGCACTTCTGGAACAATTCACGAGGTTTGAACTGCACCATTTGGTACAGAATTTTAAATTAAAGTACATTAGTAAGTTACTGAGTTTCACATAAATATATTATTGCAATGCAATTTTTGGATCCCGGATAACCCCTTTAATTTGTATTTCCAAAGTGGTTTGCTCAAAATAATCAAAATTTGCTGTCCGTTTTAGATGTAACTCAAGAGCCTGTGTCCAAGCAGTGTATATGTACAGAATAGACATGAGCAAAATGATGCATTTGAATTGCCAAATGTTATAAAAGAAAAATGACAGAAATGAGATGTCTCTATTCCATGCAGGCAGTGGTTCTGGGGGAAGGGGAACCATAAATACATATTATTATGTGGGGGAAGAGGGGCCCAAAAAGAACGGCGCTTCATACTTTATATATACTTATTTCTAAATGTCTAAGGCCTCATGCACACGACCGTAGCCATGTGCGGACTGTCAGCCGCGAGCCGCCCGCAAATCGCGGGCCATTATTTTCAATGACCCCGGACTGCAGAACATGGCCGTAATAAGGCTTGCCCGTTCTTTCTGTGGTCCAGGCTCCTGGGCCATGCACGGGCCGTGGAAACCACGGTCGTGTGCATGGCCCCATAGGAATGAATGGGACCGCAATTCTCCCGTAGATTTTCGGGGGAATTGCGGCCGCAAAGCACGTTCGTGTGCATGGGGCCTTACTGAGCTCCACATTGAAGGAACTCCATAAAAAGTGCCCGTGATCTCCGTTTCATGCTCTCCTGTGTGTGTGGCCTGAGGAGATGGTGATATTGGCATTAACCTATGGTCCCATGACTATATATGATGATCTGGTATATAGGGCAGGAATAACACGCACTTCCAGTAGTCCTGAATGCTGTTATCTCATAGCTTATTGGAATGGACAGGACTCTTCTCTCTGTCAGGTGATCTCTTTGACCTATTGTCCGTGGCTACCCATTGTATTAATTCTGGCGCCCAGTTTCCTGTTGCAAGTGTTTTTAACCCGCACGTATCTGGAGAATGGGGGTGCGGAGAATGAATGCAGATGTTGCCATGCACATGTGCGCTACTCCATCGATATTTTTGGGAGTTACGAAAACAGTCCAGGACGCTCTCCGTTCATTCTCTACCTGGATGCGGGGCCAGCGGCTGTCTCACCGGGCAGGACAGGGTTGGGGGGTCCCCCGTTCTCCAGACAGGTGCAGTTCTTAGAGGTGGGATATCCTGTGGATATTCCATAACTGACTGAGATGGAAATAAACCGCCATAGAACAGCAGTATAATATTCCAGTGCGTGTAAATAAACGTATGACCAGATTCACTTTTTACATTTTCATTAGTTTTTTTGCGTAAATGTTCAGTTCAGTCCGTTCTGATATATTCCAGAACGTCGGTCAAATCGAGTTGTATTTAAAATTCTTGTTCCAGCTTTTCCTTATTTATCCTGATGATCTTGTGCACATTTGGCTGCAGCATGTTCATACATTGTCATTTTTATTTTTTTTGTATTGTTCATAAATGCCATTTGCATTAAGGTTTCCGGCAGCAGTAATTTGCCTTCATACGCTGCAAGAAGCCTCCGAAAAATGAAGCCTCCGAAAAATGAAGCCTCCGAAAAATGAATTTCAATTTTCATTTTTAGCAACAAAACCATTTAAAAGTAGAACAGACATTGTGTCTCATTTATTGGATCAAATGCTCCCCCTGATTTTTCCACTTTCCTTTTTTGGCATTTGCGTGAGTCAGCATCACCTTGGAAGTCTCTCAAACGGAAAATGTGCTGGGGATAAACCCATTTAAAATGACTGATTGTTCTGATGACTTAACATTTTAGACAAGAGGTTAAATACATGTCACATAGAAGTAGAAAATGAAATATGCTAATTTTAGAATTCATTTTCTTTGACTTTTAAATGTAAAGAAATCCCTTAATGTCTTTTTGATCTTCGTGGAAAATCAAGTGAAGAAGTTTTGCTTTTTAATTATAGTGTTTAAAGAGTGACTGCACTTTCACCAAACTATTGATGTGTCATAGAGACTTATCCAAAGTTTGGAACAGTGGGGGTCCGGGTGCTGAGACCCTCACCGTTGCTGAAACAAAGGTGCCGAATTGCTCATCTGAGCGCCCTGCGTCTTCGGCTGTGATCAGTGCTCATCATCCGGCTGAAGATTGCTCCCATAGATGTTCTATGTGATCCGTCTTCAGCCCGACAGGGAGCGCCGATCACAGCCGAAGGTGAAAAGCACACAGATGAGCAATTCGGCACCTTCGTTTCAGCAACGGTGAGGGTCTTAGCACCCGGACCCCCACTGTTCCAAACTTTTGATAAGTCTCTATGACATATCAAATGTTTGATGAAAGTGCAGTCACCCTTTATATGTGTATGCAATGTTATTATATTTAGCTTTATCTATCTATCTATCTATCTATCTATCTATCTATCTATCTATCTATCTATCTATCTATCTATCTATCATCTATCTCTCCCTCTTGCTTTCGTTCTCTCTCTCTTGCTTTCGTTCTCTCTCTCTTGCTTTCGTTCTCTCTCTCTTGCTTTCGTTCTCTCTCTCTTGCTTTCGTTCTCTCTCTCTTGCTTTCGTTCTCTCTCTTTCTCTATTTCTCTCTCTTTCTCTCTCTTTCTCTCGCTCTCTTTCTCTCTCTCTTTCTCTCGCTCTCTTTCTCTCTCTCCTCTCTCTTTCTCTCTCTCTTTCTCTCCTCTCTCTTTCTCTCTCTCTCTCTCTCGCTCTGTCTCTCTCACTCGCTCTGTCTCTCTCTCTCGCTCTGTCTCTCTCTCTCGCTCTGTCTCTCTCTCTCGCTCTGTCTCTCTCTCTCGCTCTGTCTCTCTCTCTCGCTCTGTCTCTCTCTCTCGCTCTGTCTCTCTCGCTCTCGCTCTGTCTCTCTCGCTCTCGCTCTGTCTCTCTCGCTCTCGCTCTGTCTCTCTCGCTCTGTCTCTCTCGCTCTGTCTCTCTCGCTCTGTCTCTCTCGCTCTGTCTCTCTCGCTCTGTCTCTCTCGCTCTGTCTCTCTCGCTCTGTCTCTCTCGCTCTGTCTCTCTCGCTCTGTCTCTCTCGCTCTGTCTCTCTCGCTCTGTCTCTCTCGCTCTGTCTCTCTCGCTCTGTCTGCCCAGGGATGAACACAGAAATTTGAATACTAGTAAATTCTTGCATCCTACGCCATTATTGATAAATCTCCCTGACATGTTTTGTTTTGTTAGGAACCAGGAAGTACTGAATTAAGGATCAAGTCACTGATCAATTCCTTGAAGCACATGGTCTATGAGTATGTGTGTCGTTCATTATTTAAGGTAAGCTTTTTCAGGTTTGGTACTAGATTCTCAGTATAAGGCCTTATTTACACGAACGTGTGCGTTTTGCGCGTTGCAGTTCCATGTGTCATCAGTGTTTGGTGCGTGGCTGTGTAATTTTCGCGTATATGCCATCCTTATGACATGCGGTTTTGAGGTTTAGAAAAAGAAATGAAAGAGGTGGTTTTATCTTTCCCTTCATTTCTTGATCTACTGTTGCGCGAATCACGCGCAGCACACGGAAGTGCGTCCGTGTGCTGCGCGTGATTTTCACGCACCCATTGACTTCAATGGGTGCGTGATGCGCAAAGAACGCTCAAGTATAGGACATGTCGTGAGTTTCACGCAGCGGATACACGCTGCGTGAAAAACACGGAATGTCTGAATGTCCCCATTGACTTACATAGGTCCGTGCGACGGACGTGAACTACGCTCGTGTAAATAAGGCCTAAAGGTATATTCACATGGTTTTTCCTGTGATTTTGCAAAAAAAAACGCTGCAAAAGCAGAGATAATGTATGACCAAATCATATGAATATAACCTAAAGAGGGCCCTTACTGCATTAAGTATTAATCGGTGCAAGAAGTCAGGGCTCCATGTAATTAGTCGTATAATGAGCTGAAATCTCTGGCGCTTTAAGATCTATTTACATGAGTTGTTTGTATTGCGTTCTTTTGCCCCGATTTCTTTAATTGCAGCAAAACCACTGCAGATTAAAAAGAAAAAATTGCAAAAAAAATATTCAACCAATAATTACTGAAGCAAATACACTCCGAGTTATGGCCATGATGTGCCTGTGTATATACACATGTCCATATAGCATACACTATAGAACGTCTATATCAGGGAGGCTTAACCTTTTCTAGTCTGAGGGCTACAAAAAAGGGCTGTTTCCATCTGAGACACTTATGGCACATTGAAAGTATATGCCATACGTTTCTAACAGATGGGGGTTGCACTTTTGGGGCTGCCACCTATTGGAAGAACACAGAAAGCGGAGTGTTGCACAAGTTTCATAAACTACAATGGAGAGAGCACAATTCATATGTGGCCATCTTGTCTCCTTCTCTCTTGAGTGTCAAACAGGATCATAGAACCCCCATTCATCCATAATATGGTAGCACCAAAGATGAAACCCCCTAGAGATATATATGCTATAAAAGTCCCAAATGGCAAAACCCCTTTAAAGGAACACTCTGGGGAGAACTGACCTATTGTGTTCTGCCTAGTGCAGGGCCTTAGGGGGCGGTACATGACACAGATTCAAAATGGTCTGTACTTGATATAAGACCGCAACAGTTTTACATGAATTGCACTTTAACGGCTGTATAAACCTTTTGAAGGCTTTTTTTTCTTCTAAATCCATGTTTTATTGTACTTTAAACAAGCTTTAAATTTACTTTTTGAGATACAGCTGCTCTAAATCCTGGATACATAGAAGCTCTATCTTGTGGTCACAGCCAAATCCGCCAGGTCAGTGGGACTGACGACTTCGATGAGTGCTGGTCCTGCGTGTCTCTGACACACAGAATCCAGCAATTATCAATCACATCTAAGTTTATGAACATGGATGTGATCAAAAACAGCTGGATACAGCTTCTATGTATCCATGATACATAGAAGCTGTATCTGAAAAAAAGTTAGTTTTTTTAACCCCTTAATGACCAGGCCTAGAAAAGGCCCTTAATGACCAGCTATATTTTTCTGTTTTCGCCTTTCAGCAGCCATAGCGTTTTTACTTTTTCATTGACGTGGCTGTATGAGGTCTTGTTTTATGTGGTAGAATTTTTTATTTTTTTTGCTCAGTAATAAAATGTATTTTTACGGTGTGAGTATAGGAATAAGCGATTCTCTGCATTTATTTTTTATCCCGTTTTACGCTACATACCCTGTTAAATAGTTTTACAGGTTATTATGGTCGTGTAGATACCCAATATGTGTAGGTTTTTATGTAATGTACAGGAAATAAAACATATTTTATGCAAAATACTGACTTTTAGTATTTTTGTGAACGTTTTATATATTTATTTATTTTTACTTTATTTATTTTTTCATTCCATTAAGGTATAACTTTATTTACAACTTTATATTTGACTTAAAATGTATTAGCATACTCCTGTATACTAATACATTTCGCTGTCACTATGACACAGACTTCTGTTAGATCTTCACATATTGTTCCCTAACAGCAGGCAAACTGAACAGACAGCCCTGGGGTCCTTTCTAGGTCCCCAGGGTTGACTGCAGGGGGATTCCACGTTCTTCGATCGCACCATCATGTTTTCAATGACGCGAGCAAAGAGGGGAGTTCCCTTTGATCATGTCGTGGTCACGGACCACGGCGATCAAAGGGTTAAACAGCTGGGGTCGGCATGTTTTCTGATCCCAGCTGTGCTCGGGAGGCTGCTCTAAGATCAGGAGCTGTTCGTTATAGTTCCTACTTAGAGAATGAGTGCTCACAGGAGCGCTCATCAGCCTCTACACGTCGCTGTAGATGAAGGACCTGCACCGCGCGGCGGGCGGTAGCTAAGGCGTTAATAAAACCCAATTCAAAACTTGTTTAAAATACAATAAAACATTGATTTATAAACAAAAATGCCTTAAAAGGTTTATGTAGCCTTTGAGTTGCTTAAATAGAACTGATGTGCCCCCTGTAACAGTGCCAGATACACAGTGCCCCCATAACATGACAGCCACACAATGCTCCCCATTACTGCCAGCTACACAGTGCACCCTTAGCATTTACTTTGCTGAAGTACATTCATAGTCTCTGCTGTATAAATGTGATGTGTGAGCATATTTCTGTTGAGATTTTGGGGTTGGGGGCTGAAGTGTTCATTTATGTAAACTACAAAATGTTTGCAATTTTATAGTTCAGTTATTTCTTTAGAGGCCCTGTCACTTCCCCTGACATGACCGTTTTAATACTTGCATCTCCCTTAAAATAACGATTCTATATCATCTCTTAGAACTGCGTTGTGCTGTTCCTCTGTTATTCCTACTGGAAATGTATGAATAAATTTAAAACGGTTTGTTACCATTTCCCAACATTTTTATTTCATGGGTGATACAAGTATTTACTAAGACAGACCTGTAAGGAGAGATGACGGATCCTCTTTAGGAGAAGATACGGGGAGGCTTTGCCCCCTCTTTGCCAAAGTTCTCTGTTATTTTAACCTTTGGGATCAGTGCAGTTCCCCTTTTTTTTTCTCCAAATTTAGGAATGTGAGGTCACTAAATAGAATTTCTGGCTGGGTTTGCACCTTGTCCTGTTGATATATTCCTCTCTTGCCTTCGTCTTTCCTAAAAGGAAGAGCTAAGAAAATAAAATGTTTTTTTTTTTTTTTCTTAAATGCTATTTTTGTTCCATGAAGGAAAATAAGACCTGTGGATTATCTGTGTTTAGTGACTCAGAAAGTTAAACTGCACCTTCTGACCTGGCAGCGCTGGCAGATGATATATCTCATTGCAGAATAAGGCGCAGACAACACAAGTTAACACTTCGTGGCTCTATTATTTTGCTCAGCAGTGTCCCCGACTCTCTCCGACAGATCCTCTGGCATAAATAGATTTCTCTCTTTCTCTGGATATCATATTATTTTGTAGTGTCTGTTTGCTTTTTATTCTCTTTCCTGGCACCGCATACTGGGAACGAGGATAAGAACTATTTGTTGTCAATTCTCGTTGGTTTTACCGACTTAAAAGCGCACTCGGGAGGTGTTCATTTCCCTCCGGAGCAATGCAGTGGGAAGTTTTTCTCCACCACTCCTTTGTCTAGCCTTATATATAATACTAAAAATAAAGAAAGAGCCATTCAACAAGAGCAGCACGTCCTTCCTGGACAAGGGCACCCTCCAGCAGGCCGGATATATCAGCCACGCTCGGCATTCACAGGGTCTACCCTTATATTTAGAATTAATTGAGAATTATGTTTCTATTGCATGTGTAATTAGATGATAAAGCGGATGTCAAAGCTTAATAGAAGCGAAATGGGAGCATTTTAATTTTCATTAGGAGCACACAAGTAGCAAATTATTATTTATTTTCAGCACGGATTGGTTCTGATTCACGTGTTTCCCGCTGAGGGGGGTAGATTTTCCTTGTTGCTTAAGCCCAAGGTCACTTTAAAATTCTACTATAGTAAAAAAAATAAAAAAATCCAAGCAACACTTATTTATTATTATTATTATTATTATTATTATTTGTTTTAATGACCTTTAGATGATTATTTTGTTCTATACGGCAATATGGGACCAATTGTGTTTTACCCACCTTTTCAATCTAACCCTAAGGGCTTATTCACAAGAATGTGTGTCAAATCGGATGTGATAAACGGCCAGTTTTTAAAACAATGGCCGTGTGAATAGCCCCGCAGAAGTACATTGATTTTTATACAGCCGCATGACGGCCGTTCAAAAAAACAAAGCTGCCGCCACGCGGCCGATTTCCACGTTCATGTAAATAAGGCTTTATGGTATACCCAGGCGGTACGGGCAAAGATAAATAGGTAAGGTGAAAAATGTATGATCGCTGGGGGGCAGCACTGTTAGGATCCCCGTCTATCACTTGAAATGGGAGTCCCTAGTCCCCTGATCCTCACTTCACGATCACTGCGCACAGTTCAATGCTCTGGGCTGCTTCCGTTAGCCCCATAGAGCGCATGATGCTCGACCACCGATCCAACTAAAACTCATTTTCATCGCAGACAGACAGTGAGAAGGATAAGGGACTCGGGACCCCCAGTCTAGTGATTGGTGGGGGAACACCAACGATCATACGTTTGTGGAAAAACCTCTTTAAGGTACTTGGCTGTGTTCATACCTTTTTGCAATGCTTGTGAAAATGTGTCCGTTTTGCAAGAATCCTAGCAAAGAATGTGCAAAACAATGTGCAACTACTGCCTTAGGGGAAAGCCCGTATCCAAAAGGTGAAATTACAGACGCGAATCTACAAATGTCTTGGAAGCATGGCACAATTTTAGGGATAGCAAGAATGGCAATGGTCCGGGGGCCTCCACCACGGCTGCAAGGCACGGGAGTTTGAAAAGAGCTAGAGCATACCTCCAACAATATAAAAGCGTTATCATGGGGCAGAAGAGGTGATTATTCGGCTTTTTCTAATATTTAGTACTAAGGGGCAGAGCTCCTTTCTCCTGGTACGTAGGTACAATGCCCCATGTGTCTTCACTGATAAGTGAAGAAAATCTGGTGGGCCTGCACTTTTATTGTTGTATGGAGAGCGGGATAAGCAGCTACTACACATCTCTGGCGGCGCTTATCTCATGGTTTATCTCAAGGGATTAGCCATGTAAAGTCCAACATGTGGAACCTTGCTTTCCCTTACAGGTAATGTTGGTGGATATTGAGGCTCTAATACACATTAGATGGTGTTTAGCTGCTATTGGATCATCGGTGGATTATTCTAATGTTATCTAATGTTTGTCTAATTCAGTTTAACCTTACAGTATAGGACACTGTCTGGGAAGGGGCCCGCAGATTTTTCTCGTGGCCTTTATGTGACCACAAGGAATCTCTTTCCTTCCCTCCAGTGCTAGATGACGTGTAACAAGTTTTGGGTATTGTCTGCATTTTCCCTGGCTGCGTCTCTTCGTTCATCCCCAGGTTATAAGGAGAAGACAGACTTCTAAGTTCTCTACTAGATTTCTACTAGACCGAATGAAGGTTTTTTTAAAATTGTTTTGTTTTTAAAAAATCTCTGCTTTTTCCTTCTCGTTTTATAGTTTTAAAGGAAACCCGTCACCAGCTTTTACCCCCCAATCTACCACCAGTACCAGGGGTGTAGCTAAAGGCTCATGGGCCCTTGTGCAAGAATTCAGCTTGGGCCCCCCTACCCCTCCCCAACATCACCAGACCCATGTGTACGCCTATGCCCAGCCACCCTGCCCGACAAACCCCATGAATGCCTCCACAGTATAATGCTCCCCATAGCTGCCCACCCACAGTATAATGCCCCCCATAGCTGCCCCCACAGTATATTGCCACCCATAGCTGCCCCATACAGCATAATGCCCCCCATATAGTATAATGCCCTCCATAGCTGCCCCATACAGTATAATGCACCCCATACAATATAATGCTCAACATAGCTGCCTCATACAGTACAATGCCCCACATACAGTATAAAACCCTCCATAGCTGCCACATACAGTATAATGCCCCCATACAGCGTAGTGCCCCCATAGCTGCCCCATAGAGCATAATGCCCCAGATACAGTATAATGCCCTGCATAGCTGTCCCATACAGTATAATGCCCCCTTAGCTGCTACATACAGTATAATGTCCCCATACAGTATAAAGCACCCCCATAGCTGCCACATACAGTATAATGCCCCCATACAGTATAAGACCCCTCATATCTGTCCCATACAGTATAATGCCCCCCATACAGTATAATACCCTCCATAGCTACCCCATACAGTATAATGCCCCCCATAGCTACCACATACAGTATAATGCCCCCCATACAGTATAATGCCCTGCATAGCTGTCCCATACAGTATAATGCCCCCCATACAGTATAATGCCCTGCATAGCTGTCCCATACAGTATAATGCCCCATACAGTATTATGCCCCCCTTAGCTGCCACATACAGTATAATGCCCCCATAAAGTATAAGACCCCCTCATAGCTGTCCCATACAGTATAATGCCCCCCATAGCTACCCCATACAGTATAATGCCCCCCATACAGCAGTCCCATACAGTATAATACCTCCATACAGTATAATGCCCCCTATAGCTGTCCCATACAGTATAATGCCCCATACAGTATAATGCCCCTGATACAGTATAATGCCCCTCTTAGCTGTCCTATACAGTATAATGCTCCCTATATAGTATAATGCCCCCTCAGTAGCTACCATATAAGTCCCGCTCCCTCCCATACCCAGTATAATGCCCCCATATGCATGTACCTAATAGAAAAACATTAACATAATTACTTACCTATACCCGTTCCCACAACGGGTGGAAGATCCTTCTCCTCCTCTGCACTGTGCTGTGAGTGACTCGGCGCAGACGGGCGCGATGACGTCTCTACAGTGAGTGATTGCTCCAGCATTGAACTGAACTGTATTTGCGTCCTGAGGATGCAAATACAGTTGGAAGCGCGGTCAGCACTGTGTGGCAATGGGGGGCCCGGTTGCAACTGCGACCGTTGCGACCCCTATGGCTACGCCACTGAGCAGTACCTTCAAGTAGTATTTGTTTTAAATAGTATACCAGTGTTTTGTTTTGTTTTTTATCTTCAAATAGTCAATGTACCTGCGTAATCTAGCATTGAAGTTTTTCTCTTTAGACCGCCCGACACCCGCTTTAGCCAGCACAGGACACCCGTGCCTGGCTTATGACACAGCGCCGGGAAAAGGCGGCGCTCTGGCATAAGTACCCTTAAAGGCCGCCGTGAAAAGGCGTATTGGCGGTCGTTAAGGGGTTAATGTATCTTTAGGTTTCATTCATTTTTTATATTTTTTTACACGTTCAACAGTTCCTATGACTGACTTTGATTTAATTTTTTTTCCTAGCACACTTTTTGGTGGATTATTGAGAGGTATAGGTTATTCTGCAGCCTAAAAATATCTTACCGTTTTGTGTATACAGCTCTGATGTAAACCTATGTCTGCCCTCTGTATAGTGTGTTCCTGCAGTCACGTTTTACTCTTAAGGAGCTTCACACACAAGCGTGTTTGGCCCGTGATAGACGGTCCGTACGTCGGCCGCATTTCCCGGACCGAACACACTGCAGGGAGCCGGGCTCCAAGCATCATAGTTATCTATGACGCTACGTGTCACTGCCTCGCTGCGGGACAATTGTCCCGTACTGAAAACATGATTACAGTGACACCTAGCGTCATAGATAACTATGATGCTTGGAGCCCGGCTCCCTGCAGTGTGTTCGGTCTGGGAAATCACGGGCCAAACACGCTCGTGTGTCGAAGGCTTTATCCTCCTGCCCCTCTTCATTGCTAGCCTACAGACAGTAGTAAATGAGTCAGGTAGAGGAAAATAACACATAACTGCAGGATCAGACTACCCAGGGTTTGTTTGTAGTCTGTAACTATGGAGACACATAGGTCTGTATAAGAGCTGTGGAAACAAAACCGTAGGACATTTTTATTCTATTTGCAAAGCTGCTTCATTTTCCATTTTAGATGCACTGGAGCAAGTGGACGTACCCTATAAAGCAAATGTTCACCTTTGATGAACTTTTGCTTTAAGGAATGTTTACAGGCATCAAAAAAAGGGAGAAAATCCAAAAGCCTTTGCAATGTATTTATAAGTACAATAATGAAGAATAACCGCTGAAATAAAACCTGGACATCCACGATAGTTCCCAAATACAATGGAGGCCGAAGAGCGTAGGAGCCCTGTACAAGGGGTATGGGGTCCCATAAGTTATGTCTGCCATTTCCAGACAGATCTATCATACGGTCATTGATTTCCCAGGCATGTGAATGGGATTGTTAACGTTTAATGTGTGATCCATTCTTGCCTCCAGCTTACTAATGTGCCGTAGCTTGAGCTGCATTATTTTTATCTGTATAATACGCTTTATTGAGTGGCTTCATATGCAGGGCTGGGTACAATACAGAAAGGATTGTGATATAGGCGTTCAAAGTTTAATTACCGTCATTTCTCTTGGAATGAGAAAGGATAAGAGCTGGGGAGTTCTGGTACATGAGCATCGTTCTTGTAATGGAAAGTAAGCGGATTATAATATCCAATGTTTTCAGCGTTACGGAGTACTGATGAGGTGATTACCCGGAGCTATTTACTGCTGTAGTATATTTGTTTTCTATGTTTCATGTAGATCTGTCCTTGGTTATAAACTCGCTACCTGGACATCTGTGGTGGGGTTTAGTGGCCGTTTTTTTATTTTTATTGCAGCAAATGTGGTATCTTTGTGACGGAGAGTGTGTCTGAATTTCTTCTTTTAAAGGAACACTGACCCTAAATTCATCCACTTACAATCATGACAGGGCCCTATAAAAAAAAAATCAGAATGGTCCACCGTTATTATGATGCTGGGTTTTGCCTGGTGTTTGTTTTGCCCTTTATGCCTTTTCTATGACCAGTGGGCCGATTCCCCTCCACCTGGCTACTAACCGTATAGTTCCTCTAGAGAAAGACCTGCACAGGTCCTATAGCAACTTACCAGGGCTGTCGATTACTGTAGTTCTTGTAGGACCCATCCCTTGAAAGTCTGTGGCGATCCATCATGTTTCTCAATAATAAAGGCATTGCCAAAGTTGTGTAATACTCTATTGTGACCGCCGTGGCAACTAAGAAAAAATATAACTTTACAATGGAAATAAGGCCCCATTCACATCACATTTTTGGCCATACGTTTAGAATATTTGCCGTGAAAAGCTCCCGACATATAAATTAAACTTAGGTTTATGCCTAAAAGTGGCATTCGAGAACCATAGACTATTGAGGCATCCATTTAATGTATATATCCTGAAAAGCTCATGACATACATGTATATGTTAAATGGATGCTTGTGACGGGTGACATACACTAGAATACGTCATTCATAGACCCCGATGTTTGAAAAAAACATACAAACCTTATTTTACAGGATTTCGTTGTATGAAATAAGTCTACTTTTAGTTTTTTTGCGGTATACTGGCCCTACAGAGACCAAAAGGACACTCCTTTTGGGCTTCGTCAGGCTGATGTAGCCCTATGGACACATTTACATGTGTACGCCGGGAGCTTTGCTGGGGTACATGCTAAAGGTACATCATAAATGTGATGTGTACAATACACAAAATAAACGTGGGTTGCCCACAATTTTTTTTAACATTTTATTAACATTGTGGACGACTGGAGATCTTCTTTACGGATGTACCTCTACTCTTTCAGTCGTGGTTCCTGAGATCAATGAATTTTAAGAGGGTCTTTGTTAATTTAGTCTTTTCTACTGAAACATTTTGAAATCCCAAAAAGCTATTTTCTGGGATTTCAGTATATACCGGAGACCCCATACCCCTTGCACAGGGCTCCTACTCTCTTCGGCCTCCACTGTATTCGGGGACTATCGTGGATGTCTATGGACATAATATCTTATCCATGTTTTATTTTAGCTGTTCTTCTTCATTATTGTACTTTACCTATAGCAGCTCCAATTCATATTACTAAATGTAGGATCGGCCTTACTGAACAAATACAGCTAATGGAAGTGACTCTATCTCTTGCCTATGTGAGAATGATGCCGTTTCCTTGTAGTATTTATACAGTAGAGAAGAATAATAAATGACTGCGTTGGGTCTGCGCTGGTATATGCCTCAAGGCTGAGAGCGGTTCTGGCACTTGTATTGTCTGGAAAAAACGTCCATGAAGCGATGGCTCGTAACGCAGCAGAGAAGTGTGCTCCGAGAATCGAGGCAGGAAAACGTCTTCACATCCCAAGTAATAAGCTGAATTTTTCATGATTTAGCACCATGACCTGAATTAGAGGCAAAGCTGCTTTCCATTTTACGGAGGTCTCCTGTGTGATTATAGTAATTAACTCCGCTCCAAAGAAGAAATCGCCGTCTCCCGTGTCCCAGATAATAGAGCCAAAACATACAAATGACGACTTGTTTTCTAGATGTGCATTTACCAGAGGATTGGAGACTAGAATAAGTAGCTTTATGGAAGGGCCCGATGACTCACAATGGGCGAGGTGTGCTTTGTGCTTTTTGTTAGTTTTTTATGGTTTCTCAAAGTTTACAGATGCCTATTGTGCAGTATAATGTAAGTGTAAGGCTCAGTACAGAGATACACGGAGTATCTGCGGCTCCATACTACAGGGCTATGTGCCGCCATATGGGCCTAGAATATGGAGTTATTGTCTACGAGAAACAAAAATGCCTTTATAATGCAGCGTCCTATCACCCAGGTCCCCTCCCCCAAACAGTAACACACACAAATCCCTGTATGCTGGGGTTCAGAGGCTCAATCCTCAGCCCCACTCTTCTCCACCACGCAAATTGACTGTACAGCCAAAATATTGTGTATCCCCATTATTACTAAAACTTTATTATAAATCGTCTCTGTCAGATTCCCTTTTGGCCTTGAGAACACAACATATTTTAACATTTTTGCCTCCCTGCATTTAGAGATCCGTAACTTTTCTATTTTTTGCACTTGTTTTTTTACATTTCAGGGTGTATTTTCTTTTTTTTTAGCATTTTTTAAAGCATAACATTTAGCAGTTTTTATTTTGTGGGTGACTGCGTGTGGTCTTGGTTTTTACAATATAGGGTGTATTTTTTTTGTGTCCTTTTTTCAAAACATAATCTTTAGCAGTTCATTTATATTTTTTAAGCGGAAAGTGTAAAAAATTCAATTCTGACAGTTTTTTTTTTTTGTTTCTTTTTTCCATAGTTCCCTGAACACCTTAAATTATGTCTTTAATTTATTGTACCAGTTGCAATAGGATATTTATTTTATGTATTTTTTTACATTTTGTATGACTTTTATCTAATATAATATTATTTTTTTTGTTTTGTTTTTCAAAACATTTCCTTTTTTCTTCTTTTTTTTTTTTTTTTTTTTTAAATGACTTTTTTTTTTATTTTTTTTCTTGTCCCACAAGGGGACTTTTACTTTTTAATGTAATTATTTTTTTTGTATAAATCATTGGAGTACCTATGGCATTACAAGGGTTAAACTGCCAGGATCTACGTTTTCTCTCATCCCGTTCATTGCCGAGGCACAAATCCCCTCTACACACACTTTGCACCTGCGGGAGTTTAATGCTGGCTACTTTCAATGGGGATATCTTCTTATACTGGGTGTCCCATTACGTACAGGGATTTGTTCGGGACCATCGGGGGTGAAATGGTATGGAAGAACTGAATTGTTAACATAGACGGGGCTGCGGGTAGATGTAATCTAAAAGCACAAAAGCTTTATCCACATGTGACATTTGGTCTTAAGGTTTTGGTCAATCAGGAAAGCTCAAGTCTTCCCATCCATAGGTAATCCTGTCCTCATAAAGCATTAGACCCGGGGTTGTCTAGTCTTCGCTGTTCTCCCACAGAACGTGGTAACGACCGACAACAAAATGGATATCTCCCCCTCTTGTGCTTCTATCCCGGGCAAAGCTAATGATCTGGAAATATATGTTCGAGTAGGCGTTATATAAATTCTATGTTTTTTCCCCTCTAGGCGGATCAGTTAATGTTCGCCCTTCATTTTGTGCGTGGAATGCATCCTGAGATATTCCAGGAGAATGTAAGTAGCCAATAAACTATCCCATAATAGTAATGTTATACTCACATATTCAGATTGTTAGGGGTCCGTCAGTGTTAGCTGTGGTGATAACAAACTGTGCAATTAAAACATATTTGCAGTTCATCTTTATAATTGACGCAGTATAGCAATAAAACATGGCCGCACTATATTTTGATAATTAATGCCATACATTATTAAGGGACGATGGCAGTAAATCTTGGTAATTGACATTAATGTGATCTGAAATTGCTGCTGCCTGCAACAAATACCATACTTCATGTCTAGAGCAGGGCTGTCCTCGTAATGGACGAGAACTGGATGAAACTCTCTAAGGTTCTGCCAGTAAATTTAGTTTTTTTGGACATCACTGTAGTGATCTTATGTCATACCATACATCTTAAAGGGCTTGTCTGGTTCAGAAAACCCATTTTGATAAACACGATTAGGGAGGGGGTCGTCTATTCAGGGTCCTCATCTGTTGGCCAGAGCGAAGGACCGTTACAAAGCGCGTCTCTCACTCTGGAGGACCTGTCCGTTCCTGCATTACACAGACAACCCATTGATGTAAACGGGCATTGTGTAATGCTTAGATTCCCCTGTGGTGGCGCTGCAGGGAAATGTAACACTTACTAACAGGTTTCCCCCTCAGATTACAGCTGATCGCTACAAGTCCCAACAGTGGGAAACTGTATCATCAACGGACCCTTCTTGAAAGTAGGGATTGTCCAAAGCAAAGAACCTCTTTAAATAGCAGGTCCTGTCACAATTCCTATTTACCTGAATAGTACAGTGAACTTTCTTACAGGACATTGTGGAATATACTCCCATCATACTTTTGAATAAACCACAAATGTCATCCAGTTTACCATGGCAATTATTTGTCAAACTTAAAAAAATCCAGAATTGTGTTTTTTGTGATTTGACTTAGGAATGGGATGTCTTTACCGGAGTTATCATTGGAGACATGTTCAAGAAATCTGTAAGTAATCGTTTTATTTTTTTTAAATTTTTTTTACCTTCTGTAAAGGAAATTGCTTTATATAAATACATACATGTGATTATAAAATGACCATTCTGAACCCGTTAGCTGAAATTGAGAGCCGACGTCCATTGTTTTTAATAGAGGACTTGTTAACCTTTTTCTGTATCTGCATGAAATTTCTCGTTCCACCAATTAGTTATTTCCTGGGCTTCACCAGAATGACTCGTTATCCCCGGCAAACCTCTGTAACAGGATCCTTATTGTTTTTTAGAGCCCTATTACATGTTTTCGGTTTATGTTTGTATTACAACTCTCACCGTTTATCTTATTATCACAGTTGAGGTGTAGAGTCAGACAATCACGTTACTAGAGTTCTGTTTTGGTCCCCGATCTATAATAAAATATTTGTATTTTTATGTTCAATGCAAAGATAAGCAGGGTCGAAATTGAGTTCTTTCCCCGGGAGGACATTTTTATCAGGGTCCTTCTTCTTCTATTCATTAAAGGGGTTTTCCAGTCCCTAAAAATTGATGGCCTATCCCCAAAATAGGCCATCAATACCTGATTGCTCGGGGTCCGACAACGGAGACCCCCGCCGATCAGCTGTTTTGAAGGGGATTCGGCGTTCGCACGAGCGCTGCTTCCCCTTCATTTCTACTTGATCTCTGTGAATCTTTGACACGGATGTGGTGGCGATTCACAGTACTGCAGCCTTCTTCTCCCATTGAAGTGAATTACATTAATGAAACACATTACAGTCAACTCATACCCATAATAAGGTTAACCATGTCCATTCTTCTACCATACTTATAAATGCCGGTTCTGCTTTGTTACTGAATTATATCTCACATTTTCTACTTCTCTGTATTTGAAGGATTCCCAGAAGAGTCTCCGTGATCAGATCCCATCCTGGATTGAGCCAGAAAGAGCATGGGCCGTGGCCTTGTTAAAGGTATTCAGAGCCGCACCTTATATAGTGACTCATTCTCCGAAAAGTCCCAAATACTTACAATGAGCTCTGCCTAATGGTCGACCAGATATCAGGCTGAAGACTGGAAATTTCTGCTTATTCACCTTTCCTATAATTATCCTCGGCATAGAAGTTAAAACGCCTGCGACTGTGATCAAGTGACTTTATTTCTTTTTGCTCTAATCTCATCCCTCATACTCGATGTCGAAAATAATTTATTGCTTAATTAAAATGAATGTGTGTTTAAAATATGTCTCCAGCCACTTAAATGTGAACTGAGTGTTTCATCTTGCAGGCCCCTCTGCCACCTCTTTATCAGAGCCTAAATCTGGAAGACTCAAATCTGTGGAGTCATTTCTCAAAGAGCTCGGCATGTGAGCAAGAATTCCCAGCAGCCATTGCCAAGAAGCTGTCCTTATTTCAACAGGTAATTTGTAATCCAGGCTAATTGACTTAATAAACCATCAACTATCTTAATAAACTGACAGTAGCGTTAATTGAAAGTAGATCGGTGACAGACGACCAAAATAGCTATTAGGATTTTTATGTAGCAGAAGATTTCCTATATATAGGCCTGTTACCTGTCTCAATACTTACGTAGCTCCTGATACCTTCATATCAGTAACTTTGACCTTGCATGTTCCTGGCATCGACCAGGAGAGTTGAAGGGCTTGTCCAACCTCGTAAAATTGTTGAGATTGGAAATTTAGATGAACTACTAGAACAAGAGGAGGACAAATGGGTCACAAGATCTCAATGAGGAATTCTCATTCGCAACTTTCTTATAAATTCCCACCTAAAATTGAGGTTAGCGTGATATTTACCTAATACAAAATCTAATATTCTATTTTAGAATGACTTTCTACATAATATCTGCCATTGCGTGATACAGGACTGTCTGTTTCGGGTCTCCTGTGCTGTTATATCTGAAGTAACAGCGATAAGAATAAATGGGAAATTTGAACCACCAATTCTTTATCTTATGTAAAAAGAAACCCCTTGTTTTTGCAAAGGGTCTGCACGACCTCTGGTAGTAAAAGGTTCTCGGTCTCCAGGACTAGCCATATTGTTTTTAGATATTACTAAAGGCCCTTTTACACCAGCCGGTGCAGCGAGCCCCGATCATCGAGACATCGTTGATCCGCGTTCGTTTGCTCCTGTCACACGGAGCTATGTATGGGGTCGTTACTCCGATCGCTCGTCCCCATACATTATTATCATGTCGGCAGCCTGTCTCCGTGTTTACTCAGAGAGACGTGCTGCCGACAATGATAATATTTTACTTTGTTAAAACGATACGACCAGCAGAGGATTCAGCGTTTGCTCGTTCATCTGCTGATCATCCCCCTGTTTACACTGGGCAATTATCGGCAACGAGCGTTATTCTGACGTCTGCCCGATAATCGTCCTGTGTAAACCCCCCTTCATTCCCTGACTAACGGGTCATTAATATAATGGCTGATAACTACAATATACAATCTACAGTATGAAGAATGAGTATGAATCTTTGTGGTTGTAGACCCATCTGCAGCTATAGCCACAGTAGCTGTAACTACGTGAGTTATTATAGTAACGTACGGACTTGGTCATCAAGAGATTATGTCTTTTATATATATATATATATATATATATATATATAGTTCTCTTTATACATATCATTACATTTATTTATGACCTGTGTCCTCCGCTATATTAAGATTTATACCAAAATGATCATTCTGAATATGGAACAATATGCGTATATGATCGTAAACTGTCTGTGAAAGAAATATGGCAGTAAATCCATTGAAGAAATATACATAATGATTGCCTAAGTAAGTGAGCTTGCATTTTCTTTGATTAGAATTCTAAAGAAGTAAAGAGGCATGCTCAGTTCAGATTAAGCCATTCTCACTACAAGTCTGAGAGCATGCCCACTATGTACTCGATACAAGCGATTATTATAAGTATAGGAGCATGCGTAATAAATATTGACTCCCACTTGCTCTGAGTGTGGGAGCATGCTCAGTCTGGTCCAATACTAGAAGTAAAGACATCTACTTTCAAGTATGTGAGCATGCTCAGCTGGCACTGGATTTCCAGGACCTGCAACAAGTATAAGAGACACTGATGTCCTACTGGACAGCTCCAAAAGGGATATTGGCTGGATCGCTCCAAATAGATAACGCTTGGCCAGCCCTTATAGCAATCTATTCTGCCGATCCTCTAGTGATTAACATGGCTTCATCTATAGCCGATGGGTTTGAACACTACTAGAATAAGATTGATGTAATAAGGGAGGTTATAAATAGTGGTCGCCGCACGCCAGCCTCCATATTCTCCTCATTCCTCCTGAAGACGCCGGATGTGGCAAAACATGTTGGGGAGGCTGTGTGGTGAATGTCTGCCACTGCCTGTCCAGGAACATCGAATATATGGACATGCTACACTGACATATATTGATACATTTTAGCGACTTAAATGGGTTGCCCGGTTACAGCTAAAAAAAAGTTTGTATAATTAAGTTATACAATTTTCAAATATACTTTCTGTATTCCACAGTTTTCAAAATCGCTGCTTGTTGTCATTCAGTAGGAACATTAATTGTTTACCTTCAGAGGATAATATTCTGTCCATGGTCATGTGATGGGCACACAGGTGCACGGTTCGTTACAGCATGTGTATCAGAGCTGTGTCTTGTAACGAGCTGTGCACCTGTGTCCATCACATGACCATGTAACGATCCCAGCACCTGTGTGTCCATCACATGACCATGGACAGAATATTATCCTCTGGAAGTAAACAATTAATGTTCCTATTGAATAACAACAAGCCGAGATCTTGAAAACCATCAGGAATTAATACAGAATGTATATTGGAAAATTGTATAATTTTTAATTATACAAGAAAATAACAATAATTGGCTGAAAGTGGACGACCCCTTAAATGTTTTTTACTTAAGCTAGTTTACCTCCAGTGATCTCAGCTTCTTATACTGATCTACGTGTTCTCTTAAAACACGTTAATGTGGCCAAAATTTATGACAATTGATTAAAAAAATAATAATGGATATATAGGGATATTTTTGGAATTGTTTCACTAATCCCTGCCTAGCCCGGGGGCAATCATACGGTTACTGTCTTCGAAGTTTCAGGGGACCCTTTTGACAAAACGGGATTGTCCTTTATACTATGTCTATCCAGTTCTAACATATACTCCCATAGATTCCTATATATCCTGCCGTCCCATGACTCAGACCAGTGTCTTCAGATTCTGCTTCTTCAGTCATTGCTACAATTGTTTTTTATCATTGCGTAGAGGAATAGACCTGACCGCACTTGTATGATCCGGCCCTTGTATGTTCAAGCTCTTCATATATTTCCTATTGAGCACTTGTATTGTAGCCCGGTGCAGAGTTCTGCTGACGACCCGCAAAATTCTCTTCTTCATCTGACCCCAAGTGTTTCTGCATTATAATTCAGCATAGCCGTATGCCAACAATGTATTAACCTTCGAGAATATACGATGAGCATAGAAGGAAGAGCCCATTAGTCTCTTTCCCATCATCTCGGGCACGGTGCGGTTTTTCGTAGCGGCCGGACATTCATCATCTTTTAGATTTCATCTACGAACTGTAATTACAAAGACTATTGTTTATTTTTCCTTTAGAAATTCTGCAGTAGTTTTCTCTCATTGTATCATTTAACACATTGATTTATTTTGTTGTTTTTTTATTTTTTAACTAATGAGGTGTAACTGCACAAAAAGTCAATAGATTGAATAATATTTCAGCAGATTGTTAAATAGCATTTCAAGATTAAACGGAATATATAGCGCGACGTATCGCATTGATACATATAAACATCAGTACACGAGGCCATGGGTTGTTCCTGTATATATTTGATGATGATTTAAAGGGGTTCTCCGGGTATTTTATATTGATGACCTATCCTTAGGATAGGCCATGAATATTAGATCGGTGAGGGGTCCGACCCCCCCCCCCCGCCAATCAGCTAATTGATGTGGCCGCGACGTTCGTTGAAGTAGCCTATACCAGTTTACAGGCACAGCGTAGTACACTTCTGTAGTATCCGTGCCGTGGATTGCAGTCCCGGTCCTATTCAAGGGAATGGGACTGAGTCCCAGTAGAGTATTTGAAAATAGGGTTTCAAATCCAGAAAACTCCTTTTCAATAAAGCTTCAGATTTGAGAAGCAAAACCTTTTTATTGTAACTTCAGCAGTTCTTATTTTTACAATACAATCACTTAAAAAAAACAAGAAAATTCAAACTATCTCCCAGGTCGATCATTCAGTAGTTCAGCAATTGTCATATGGACTACATATCCCAGCATGCCTTGCATGTCCCAGTATACAAATGCTTTGATATTTTTGCAGCCAGAACAGGCCACTGGATCCACCAGCAAATAATAATAATAATAATGTATATTGTCATAGTTGTATATTACCTAATATTATATTCGCTGATTATAAAGATAATACATTTTCCTCTAGGACTGTAAAGACAGGCTAACGCCTCATGCACACGACCGTGTGTGCCGGCCGAGTCCCGTCAGTGATCCGTGGAAAGAGAGGACATGTCATATATTTCCACGAATCAGAGAATCTGGTCAGTTTTCACGGACCCAATTCACCCACTAAAGTGAATGGGCCCGTGAAGACTATCGGGTGCCACTTGGATGCCGTTTAAAACTGCCCAAGTGGCACATAGGTCGTGGGAAACTGGCATAAGTGTAAATGTATTACCTGAAATGACTGCTTCAAAGTGAATGCGTTCTTTCTTTTTATTTAATAAGGTCTAAAATGATGTGCGAATACAGAGCTTAAAATCTCCTGTATAGACATAATAGAAAATTTATGAATTACTTTTTTGGTGTAGAAAGGTCACAAATTATGGTGCACGCCAGATTTGCGCTATAATTAGTAACGTTTAACAAAGAAAAGTGGGTGGTGTTTCATGTGAGGGGCGGGGCCTCCCACATATTGACAGATTTGCCATCACTTACATTGGCGTTAATTGTGGTGCAAATCTACGTCTGCTCATGGCAAGCGTAGATTTAAATTTCTCATGCATGGACAGCCACAGATGCTCCAAATTTATTAAGGGCCGTGCACCTCTTAATAAATTTGGCGTATTGTTCTTCAGTACAATTTAGTTTAAGACTGCTGTATGAAATGCCAGTCTAAGTAAATTCCCCCCATAGAAAATGCCTGCAGTCTCCACTAGAGGGAGCTTAGGCCCTATCAAGACAGTATGCAGTATGCTCCTATGCTCCCCCTAGTGGTGGCTCGAGGCAGCCAGAATGTTAGCATTTATGTCTATTTACTTTTCATCTTTGCAGGGGATTTGGAGCTCTGTATCAGAAAAACGGTGCTCTGAGCACTATAAAGATATATTAAGAAATGAATCCGCACAGAATGTTGGACCCAAAAACATCATAGTGCTAAAAGTTATGCGATTTTCTATTATACTTTTGCATATTAATTTCTCTCGGTTCAAGATCATTGCATGTAGCCATTGTTTGAAAGAAATAGGCAATATTTACTTCTAGACTATACGTTTTTCAAATACAAATACTTCTAATCCATAAAAAAAACAGGATGAATTTAGTAAGGCCTTATTCACATGACAGGGATAATTGGCCGGTGATGGATGTTTATTTTAAAGTGTGGCTAAATGTTTGACAAACTTCTGACACGTCATAGTGACCTGTCCGATGTTTACATTGGTGGGGGTCCGAGCACTGAGATCTTGTGAGCACTCAGCCGCTTCGTGTCTGTTCGGCTTTTTACGGAAATAAATGTATCGGAGTACGGGCTCATAGACTTTCTATTGAGTCCATACACAGATACATTTATTTCCGGAAATAGTCGAACAGACACGAAGCGGCTGAGCGCTCACATGAGGGCTTCAGCTGCTTCGTTCTAGTGATTGGTGGGGGTCTCAGTGCTCAGACCCCCACCAATACAAACTTCTGACATGTCACTATGACATGTCAGAGGTTTGTCAAACGTTTAGCTACACTTTAACGGACGTCACATGGCTGCATTGAAATCAATGCACGTCTATGGGGCTATTCACATGGCTGTTTTTTTTTTACAGACCGTGTGAACGGCCCGGGAGAAAATAAGGCATGTCTATGAGGGATTTGTGAAAACGGGTCCTGCACGGGTGCAAATTGGTCGTGAAAAATACCTGTTTTACATGGCCAATTTGATACCCGATCGTGTGAATAAAGCCTAACTTAAAGAAGTAAAGATCTGCTGAATAATGAATGTTCTGTATCGGGCGGCTACAATAAAGCTTTCTCCTCTTTCTCTAGGTTCTCGTGGTACAAGCAGTTCGGCCGGACAGACTTCAGAGTGCTATGGCCATGTTTGCATGTCGGACTCTGGGTAAGATTTTTTGGGTACAATGTTTTTTGAAAAGTGTTGTGTTTTTAGCCTATATAATGGGAAATGGAGTAAATCACAGAATCTTTATGTGGTTATAAAATGTATATATTCTATTTATGTATTGAAGAGCCTTGGGACCAATAATATTAGTTTTTCTTGACCAAACAAAAAATTAAGCTTATTTATAATTTTAAAAGCAAATATAATAAACAAGTAAAAATAAATAAATATATATATATATATATATATATATATATATATATATATATATATATATATATATACAGTGAAGGAAATAAGTATTTGATCCCTTGCTGATTTTGTAAGTTTGCCCACTGTCAAAGTCATGAACAGTCTAGAAATTTTAGGCTAGGTTAATTTTACCAGTGAGAGATAGATTATATAAAAAAAAATAACATAGTTAAAATGATATATATTTATTTGCATTGTGCACAGAGAAATAAGTATTTGATCCCCTACCAACCATTAAGAGTTCAGCCTCCTCCAGACCAGTTACACGCTCCAAATCAACTTGGTGCCTGCATTAAAGACAGCTGTCTTACATGGTCACCTGTATAAGAGACTCCTGTCCACAGACTCAATTAATCAGTCTGACTCTAACCTCTACAACATGGGCAAGACCAAAGCACTTTCTAAGGATGTCAGGGACAAGATCATTGACCTGCACAAGGCTGGAATGGGCTACAAAACCATAAGTAAGACGCTGGATGAGAAGGAGACAACTGTTGGTGCAATAGTAAGAAAATGGAAGACATACAAAATGACTGTCAATCGACATCGATCTGGGGCTCCATGCAAAATCTCACCTCGTGGGGTATCCTTGATCCTGAGGAAGGTGAGAGCTCAGCCGAAAACTACACGGGGGGAACTTGTTAATGATCTCAAGGCAGCTGGGACCACAGTCACCAAGAAAACCATTGGTAACACATTACGCCGTAGTGGATTAAAATCCTGCAGTGCCCGCAAGGTCCCCCTGCTCAAGAAGGCACATGTACAGGCCCGTCTGAAGTTTGCAAATGAACATCTGGATGATTCTGAGAGTGATTGGGAGAAGGTGCTGTGGTCAGATGAGACTAAAATTGAGCTCTTTAGCATTAACTCAACTCGCCGTGTTTGGAGGAAGAGAAATGCTGCCCATGACCCAAAGAACACCGTCCCCACTGTCAAGCATGGAGGTGGAAACATTATGTTTTGGGGGTGTTTCTCTGCTAAGGGCACAGGACTACTTCACCGCATCAATGGGAGAATGGATGGAGCCATGTACCGTCAAATCCTGAGTGACAACCTCCTTCCCTCCACCAGGACATTAAAAATGGCTCGTGGCTGGGTCTTCCAGCGCGACAATGACCCGAAACATACAGCCAAGGCAACAAAGGAGTGGCTCAAAAAGAAGCACATTAAGGTCATAGAGAGGCCTAGCCAGTCTCCAGACCTTAATCCCATCGAAAACTTATGGAGGGAGCTGAAGATCCAAGTTGCCAAGCGACAGCCTCAAAATCTTAATGATTTACAGATGATCTGCAAAGAGGAGTGGGCCAAAATTCCATCTAACGTGTGCAAACCTCATCATCAACTACAAAAAACATCTGACTGCTGTGCTTGCCAACAAGGGTTTTGCCACCAAGTATTAAGTCTTGTTTGCCAAAGGGATCAAATACTTATTTCTCTGTGCACAATGCAAATAAATATATATAATTTTGACAATGTGATTTTCTTTTTTTTTTTTTATATAATCTATCTCTCACTGGTAAAATTAACCTAGCCTAAAAATTCTAGACTGCTCATGTCTTTGACAGTGGGCAAACTTACAAAATCAGCAAGGGATCAAATACTTATTTCCTTCACTGTATATATATATATATATATATATATATATATATATATATATATATATATATGCACTACCGTTCAAAAGTTTAGGGTCACTTAGAAATTTCCTTATTTTTGAAAGAAAAGCACAGTTTTTTTTCAATGAAGATAACATTAAATTAATCAGAAATACACTCTATACAATGTTTTATTTTTTTTTAAACTCGTTTTATTGAAAGAATTGTACAATACAAATGTCCATAGTACATAACAGAAAATAAACACATTTATGTAGTCATACAAATTTTGAACACAGATGCATATTGGCTATGGTGGTATTTAACATGTCATAACCTAATAGATCGCATAGTTAACCCTCAGTAATAACATAATAACATCCCAGCGGGCATAATACTTTCCCAGTCCAATTTGAGTTATTCCATACAAAACGTAGAAATCCTATAAGTAACCCATCATGCAACATCCGTCCTTCTCAATGTTGCAGCAACTGGTCCCTCAGGTCTGTAAATCTATTCGGAGTATACAGGGTACACGGTGAATAACACCAAATCTGCCAAATTTTATAAAATTTACCAATACACCCTCTTTTCTTATATAATACTCGCTCGTATGGAATAATGGAGTTGATCAACGATTTCCATTTCGTCACCCTAGGAGGTCTCTGATCCATCCACCGAAGTGCGATGGTTTTCCTTGCCATGAACAATACTTCTCGCAATAAAATACGTATGTGGAATGGCCACTGATCTTCAAGCAGCACCCCAAATAGACAAATCTTGGGTGAAAAGGGGATCGGCTGCTTCACCACTTCCTCAACCACTTTCAACACCTCCCCCCAAAAGGAGGCCACCACTGGACAATCCCAGATCATATGCCAGAAATCAGATCTGGGAAAACGGCACCTGTGGCATTCAGTGCTAGGATATCTGCCCATTCTATGCAGCCTCACCGGCGTGAGGTAACTCTGATGAACTATAGCTAATTTAATCATTTTATTATTTGCCGCCGGTGATACAGACATAGGAGATGAAAGTACATCCTCCCATTCCTCCCCTGTCAGATCTGGTATCAGGCTCTCCCATTTATCTTTTACCGGTATTTTGACATTGGCCAATTTAGCATGTATAAGGGCCGTGTAGACAGCCGAGATCAGCCCCCGGGGGCCCTGTGATTTAAAAACTCCAATCAAAGGGAATCGTGAGAATTCGTGGTCTGACCTAGGGTATTGACTTGTGAGAGCATGTCGCAGCTGCAGATATCTATAAAAGCTTTTCCTAGGAATTTGGAAGTCCTCTTGCATTTGCGCAAAGGATTTAATGGCATTATCCGTATACACATCCCCAATTCTAAACACCCCAAGGCCACCCCAGAAAGAGGGGGCCTGCCCCTCCATTAGATGCGGAAGAAGGGGATTATCCCATAGTGGCATGTCCACCTGTATATCTGCATATGCATGAATTTGTTTGGCCGCCGTCCATGCCTGCACTGCCACCTTTTGGATTGGGAGCATTCTTTTATAAGTTCCCGGGGAGCTTTCTAGCACTGGCCAAAGGTGCGTTAGATGCAAATATGTAGCGAGGTGCTGTTCCCTCATTGGTAACGGGTCCGACCCTGTCCAGAGCTGTAGATATCTCAGCTGCCCAGCTAGATAATACATAAACAAATCCGGTAGTGCCATTCCCCCCTCCTGTTTAGGTCTCTGCAGAGTAGCCAAACTAAGTTTGGATCTGTTGGATCCCCATATAAAAGCCGGGAATAATGCATGTAGGGATTTAAAAAATGCCTTATATACTGGTATGGCTGCGTGCTCCAGAACATACAGACACTTTGGCAGAATAACCATTTTAATTAAATTTACGCGACCCGTCACTGCCAGTGGGAGTGCCCCCCACACCCTGAATTTGAGCTTGATATAGTCTAACAGAGGCAGTATGTTGGTGATTTGATCTTGCCTATGGTCTCTGTTTATGATAATACCCAGATATTTAAAGGACGACACTACCTGCAGGCCGTGTTCAGCTTCCGCCCAACCCCCTTCCTTCAAAGGCATGAAAAATGATTTGTTCCAATTAACATGTAGGCCAGAAAATCTACCGAATTGGTTCAGGATTTCAATAGCTAGCCCCAAGTTGTCTTTCGGGTATGACATATACAATATCACATCATCGGCGTACAAACTAATCCTCTCCTCTTGTCCTCCCACTACTATTCCCCTATATTCTGGGTGCGTTCTTACACGTATCGCCAAAGGTTCAATAGCTATTGCAAACAGTAGCGGGGAGAGAGGGCACCCCTGCCTGGTACCTCTACGGAGCTGAAAATAAGGAGACATTATACCATTAATCAAAATTTGTGCCCTCGGATCCTTATACAAGATTTTTATCCATTTAATGAAAGTCGGGCCAAAACCAAACCTCTGTAATGCTTCAAACAAATATGCCCACTCAACGGAATCGAAGGCCTTGGCCGCATCAAGAGATGCCATTGCCCAATCCTCCTTCAGTGCCTCTCCTATTTGAGCCAAAATTTGAACCTTACGTATATTGTCAGATGTGGACCTCCCCGGCATAAAGCCTGCCTGATCCGGATGAATGAGTTGTAATATCACCTTATTCAGTCTATTTGCCAATACCTTTGCAAGTATCTTGTAGTCTAGATTCAGTAATGAAATAGGGCGGTAAGAACTACAGTCCCTAGGGTCTTTGTCAGGTTTTAGTAACACTACAATTGTGGCATCATAGAAACTGTCCGGTAGTTTCCCCTCCCTCCGGGCATAAGAATACATAGAGCATAATGGGGGGGATGAGCTGGTCAGAGTAACGAAGATACACCTCCAATGGAACCCCGTCCGGGCCCGACGCCTTACCCTTCGACATATCCCTCAATGCCTGTGTAACCTCGTCTTCCGTGATATCGAGTTCTAACATATCCCTGCCTGCCTCATCTAACTGTGGAAATTTCAAGTCCTCCAGGTATGATACACACTCGGACCACTCATACGTAGACTGCGAGGAGTATAAGTCCCTATAGAATTGGGTGAATCGGGCTGCTATACTAGGGGTATCCGTCAACTCACGGCCCTGACTGTCCTTAATCTTAAGTATTGCTGAGCTCTGAGAGCTGTGGTGAATTAAATGAGCCAGCAATTTACTTGATTGGTTTCCCAGTTCAAAATAGGTCTGCCGAGCAAAAAACAATTTCCTATCAGCTTTTTCTTGTAGTAATAATAAGTATTTACGGCCCAACGTCAGCCATGCATGTTTGTTTGCTTCAGATGGGTTTTCTATATACTCGCCCTCCAATGTTTTACATTGCTGTGCCAGCTGACCCTCTTCCTTTGCCGCTTCCCTTTTTATGTAGGAGATTGTAGAACGCAAGCAGCCTCTAAGGTAGGCCTTCAGGGTATCCCATAAAATATTAAGATTGTCACACGAGTTATTGGTATCTTGAAAAACCTCCAGTTGATATGGTATACGATCTTGCGGCCCTATCAGGGTGAGCCAGAATGGATGAATTTTCCAGCTACCAATCCTCACAGGTCCTGGGTGATTGAAACGTGCTACCATCGGAGAGTGATCTGACACTCCCCTTACTTCATAAGAAACATCCGTTACCATCGGAACCATTAGGGCGTTCCCAAAGATATAATCTATACGGGACAGGGAATTCCTACCGATAGAATGACATGAGTATACCTTTACAGTCGGATGTTTGCACCTAAATATATCTATCCAACCCATTTCTTGAAATAGCAAATTCAACTCTGTTGGAGCCACCGATGCAACCCCACGATCCATTTCCCCTCTAAATCTATCACATTTGGGATCCATGACCATGTTAAGGTCCCCCATGCCCAGTACCGTAGCTTGTGGGTAAGCGGCAGCAAATGCGGCAGCCTCATGTAAAATCTGTATATTCGCCGGAGGAGGAACATATAAGCCCAGTAATACAAATGGTATAGTGTCAATGTAAGCATGTATAAACACATATCTACCTTCCTTATCCACTTTAAGTTTAACCGCTTCCCACCTCAGAGATTTGTGGATTAATACCGATACCCCCCGGGAGTAGGACGTATGGAAAGAGTGTGAAGCCCATTGGATCCAAGGTCTACGCAATAATCTCGCTTTGTCTGGGATTAAATGCGTCTCTTGCAGACATATTATAGAGGGATTAAATTTACGGATACATGCAAAGATGGCTGCCCTTTTCCTCGGGGTACCCAGCCCCCGTACATTCCAAGACACAATCGGTATAGACGCCATTAGTGGGGCCGGAAACTATGTCTGCCTCGGAGGGAAGATGGCTCCCGACTCCTGCATAATACCAATATACTTTCACTAGTGACCTTTCCCCACCTTCTTTGTACTGTGTGACTTTTTAGACATTTGCATTCATAAATGAGTATAATTTCGCCTAAATACAGCGTTAAAAACATAAACGACAGAATTAACATATAAACAGTAAATTGTATCGGCAATGCGAGATGATACATAGGCCATTGCCGAATCATGCCCTCCTCGTGGCACCAAAGAGTAACGGGAAGGCCCCGTGCTATTAGGCAGTGTTAACGTATCCTTCCTTATCTACATCTTAAAACACCATATTACTTCTCAAGCCCTTTCCATAAATTCGTACAGGAGGACTATAAAACAATCAGCAGTGTAAACAATATCAGTAATATTTAACCGTAATATGCTTCCTGCGCATATACCCGGATCTCTCCTGCAGTCTCTCAACTGGGACCCCTTCTTCACTTCGGCCGGATCACTCCTTCCCACTATAGGCCAAGCTCCATGAACAGAATGGTGACAGATTGGTAGTCCCGGCAGTCCATTCAAATGAAACGGGGAGGATAAGAATGACCCTTTTCAGGGCCTCCGGATCTATCCACCCGCCGGATAAGACTGCAAATTGGATGTACCATAACATTGGAATCCCTCCTTGAACACAGGAGATCAACCAGCAAAAAGAAAACCTTTTAGCCTGCATCAGGCGCATGAGAAACTCCAGCATCATCTTTAAATTCCAGCACTTTCCATCCTCACCCTCCAAAGGGTCACACGCGGCGTGGCGATCTCCTCCCTCTCACCCAATCGTCGGCCTCCAGCGGAGAATTAAAAAAGATCGAACGGTCGTTATCCACTACCCGCAGCCTTGCAGGATACGCCATAGAATATGGTATATTGAGTTCCCTCAGCCGTCTTTTCACCGCCATAAACGTAGCTCTGCGCTTTTGTAGATCAGCCGAGAAATCCGGGAATATGGATATAGCAACGCCATTATATTTAATTCCTTGCAATCGGCGGCTTGACGTAGGATCATGTCCCTGTCGTTACAATTAAGCAACCGGGCCAGCATCGGCCTCGGGGGGGCCCCAGGTGGAGGTGGTCTTGCCGGCACTCTGTGCGCCCTTTCTACTGCAAAGGCCTGCGAATAAGGTGCATCTGGCAGTATCTCTTTCAACCACTTAGATATGAATTCGCCCGGATCTTGGCCCTCCGATTTCTCCGGCATTCCTATTATCCGGATATTATTCCGGCGCAGCCTATTTTCCAGATCATCATTTTTTTGTTTTAATAACTCCGTCACGGATTCCAGATCCGTAATCGCACGTGGCATGGCCGCCATCCTGTCTTCCACCCCAGCCACTCTATCCTCCACATGTGTCACTCGTTCTCTCAAGGCCTGCATATCCTGCCTGATGAGGCCTATATCAATTTTCACCTCCTCCATCTTACCGGTCAGCGAGGTCTTGCATGCTGATATGGCTGCCAGGAGTTTGTTCATCACCTCTGTCGGGGTAGGTTCCGGCTCTGTCTCCTCCACCACCGTTGAGGAAGATGTCGTCCCGCCAGGCGTCTCACTGCCCTTTGAGCGCTGCTGCAGGGAAGCACGGCCGCCATCTTTGATATCTTCCCGGGCATAGCTCTGTAGCTTTTCCGTGGCCGTTTGGCCTCTCGTGGGGCCCATAACTCCACTCTTACCACCCGACTGCTGCCTGGATCTCCGGGACGTAATGATGAAGGTAAGGAACGATCAGGATATTCACAGGATCAATATAGCACGGAACCACAGCGGAGCTCTCAAGTCATGCGACTGCTCCCGTTGCGCGCCAAGCCACGCCCCCACACTCTATACATTGTTAATGTGCTAAATGACTATTCTAGCTGCAAACGTCTGTTTTTTAATGCAATATCTACATAGGTGTATAGAGGCCCATTTCCAGCAACCATCACTCCAGTGTTCTAATGGTACATTGTGTTTGCTAACTGTGTTAGAAGGCTAATGGATGATTAGAAAACACTTGAAAACCCTTATGCAATTATGTTAGCACCGCTGTAAACAGTTTTGCTGTTTAGAGGAGCTATAAAACTGACCTTCCTTTGAGCTAGTTGAGAATCTTGAGCATTACATTTGTGGGTTCGATTAAACTCTCAAAATGGCTAGAAAAAGATAGCTTTCATGTGAAACTCGACAGTCAATTCTTGTTCTTAGAAATGAAGGCTATTCCATGCGAGAAATTGCCAAGAAACTGAAGATTTCCTACAACGGTGTGTACTACTCCCTTCAGAGGACAGCACACACAGGCTCTAACCAGAGTAGAAAGAGAAGTGGGAGGCCCCGCTGCACAACTCAGCAACAAGACAAGTACATTAGAGTCTCTAGTTTGATAGACGCCTCACAAGTCCTCAACTGGCAGCTTCATTAAATAGTACCCGCAAAACGCCAGTGTCAACGTCTATAGTGAAGAGGTGACTCCGGGATGCTGGCCTTCAGGGCAGAGTGGCAAAGAAAAAGCCATATCTGAGACTGGCTAATAAAAGGAAAAGATTAATATGGGCAAAAGCACACAGACATTGGACAGAGGAAGATTGGAAAAAAGTGTTATGGACAGACGAATCGAAGTTTGAGGCGTTTGGATCACACAGAAGAACATTTGTGAGACGCAGAACAACTGAAAAGATTCTGGAAGAGTGCCTGACGCCATCTGTCAAGCATGGTGGAGGTAATGTGATGGTCTGGGGTTGCTTTGGTGCTGGTAAAGTGGGAGATTTGTACAAGGTAAAAGGGATTTAGAATAAGGAAGGCTATCACTCCATTTTGCAACGCCATGCCATACCCTGTGGACAGCGCTTGATTGGAGCCAATTTCATCCTACAACAGGACAATGACCCAAAGCACACCTCCAAATGATGCAAGAACTATTTAGGGAAGAAGCAGGCAGCTGGTATTCTATCTGTAATGGAGTGGCCAGCGCAGTCACCAGATCTCAACCCCATAGACCTGTTGTGGGAGCAGCTTGACCGTATGGTACGCAAGAAGTGCCCATCAAGCCAATCTAACTTGTGGGAGGGCCTTCTGGAAGCATGGGGTGAAATTTCTCCCGATTACCACAGCAAATTAACAGCTAGAATGCCAAAGGTCTGCAATGCTGTAATTGCTGCAAATGGAGCATTCTTTGACGAAAGCAAAGTTTGAAGGAGAAAATTATTATTTCAAATAAAAATCATTATTTCTAACCTTGTCAATGTCTTGACTGTATTTTCTAGTCATTTTGCAACTCATTTGATAAATATAAGTGTGAGTTTTCATGGAAAACACAAAATTGTCTGGGTGACCCCAAACTTTTGAACGGTAGTGTATATACACAGACGAGTCTATTATGACCACCTCCTACTTTTGACGTCGGCAGCGTGTAGCCCATGAAGGAAGTGATGTGTCGTGGGCTGCTTTGGTGGATATATAAGGTGTGTGCGATAGGCTGTCTGAACACATATCACTCATTGTTGCCATGGGTAAAAGGGGCGATTTATCAGAGTTGCATAAAGGGATGATTATTGGCATTTGGGCCAAGTGTGGCGGTATTTCTCACACAGCGCAGTTTGTGAACTGTTCGCTTGTGGCTGTGGTGAAAGTGTATCGTGAGTGGACAAATGGCAGCATTGGGAATAACCAACGTGGAAACCGCGGAGCACCACGTGTCATTGATGTGAGAGGTGGAAAAAAAAAACGTTCAACTAACCCTACGGTGCATGGGGCTCCGAAGCAGACGGACGGTCACTGCTCCTATGCTAACAAAGGTGCATCGGAAAAAAAAGGCTTCAATTTGCACGGCAGTATCGGAATTGGACCACCGATGATTGGCATAGGGCCGTCTTCTCCTATGAGTCACTTTTTTTGCTTGATCGAGCGGATGGCCATTGGAGTGTTAGACGAGAAATATCATAGAACAAACACCCTGCAACCATCACTGGAAGAACACAAGCTGGTGGCAGCAGCGTTATGGTTTGGGGAATTTTTTCTTGGCATTCTCTGGGTCCACTCATCCATGTGGAAGGCACTCTGAGCCGATTTGAGCATGAATCCATCATTGCATATCACGTCCACCCACACATGTGGTTTGTCTTCCCTGGGGCAGATGGAATCTTCCAGCAAGATTATTATTTCTTTTCAATGGCACCAAGGACAATCTAAGGGACTTTCAGGCCTTCACCAGATGCCTCTTGTCCGGGGAGGAAATGAATCTGGTTGTATTTTTGCTGTGAAATTTTATTGTATCCCTGGGGATAAGCAGGCAATTCTTCCTGCTCCCATTTAAAAGGCATCCTCATTAGACAAGGCTTTTAATGTATGAAGTAGATGGTGGGTACATTCACATGAGAAATGGAAAACATAAAGTGACTAAGTGATGTAATAACATTTTTTTATTTATTTAAATAGTTTTTTCAGAAGTCACAGGGAGATAACAGGTGGAGACTAGTTTTATCTATTGCATCAGTAATCATCTGTAGGTAAAAAAAAAAATGGGACGTAGTGTGAGCAGGACCTAAAGCTGAATATGCACTGTCGTTTTCAGACGGCCAATAAGAGCTCCAAATTTCCTGGATATGCATATAGTTACATAAAATGAAAAAAAATCTGCCACCTTTAGGGGGAGTCTACTGCATACTGTGCTATTGTGTCCAATGTACAGTATAAGCAGTTTCCTGTAATCTTCTATCCCCCCCAAGTAGGGGCTGAGTGTTATCATGTAACTATATCTAAGAAGGGGATTGATATGGAGCTCTGTATCAGAAAAAACAGTGCTCCAACAGCTATAAAAAAAAATAATCGGCACAGAAGTCTTGACCTATTAAGATTAAAAAAAACTAAATTGTGTTCAAGGGTGGACATTCACTTTAAAGGGGTATTCCCAGAATGGACTATTATCACCTGTCCACTGGATAAGTGATAATCGTCTGATTCCTCGGGGCCCCACTGCTGGGACCCCATCAATTATGAGAACAGGGGTCCTGAACCCCCTATTCCTCCTAATCTTACCCCGTCATGAGGAGGTGCTTGAATGAAGCGGCGGTCCAGCATGAGCCCGCTGCTCAATTCAAAGTCTATGGGACTGACAAAAACAGCCGAGGGCTGCACTAGTCTTTTTTTTCTGTCATTCTAGACTTTGAATCGAGCGGCAGCATGCATTCTGGACCGCCACTCCATTCAAGCTCCTACTCACTGCGGTCAAGCCCGTTCTCAGGATTGGTGGGGGTCCTAGTAGTGGGGCCCCCAGCGATCAGACAATTATCACTTATCCAGTGGATAGGTGATAATTGTCTATTCTGGGAATACCCTTTTAAGGTAATATAGTAATGTCATTGATGGAAGTTAGCAGTTTTTTTCTTTCAGGTAATTAAATATTCACTTAGAAGTTGAAGGGATAGAGTCCAATGTCTTGTTTTACGGAATCAATTAAAAATGAGTCAATCTTTTTCAGGCCAAATCCATTTAATTTTCTGGTTTTAAATATTTTATGTTCTGTTCTCTCATAAGCCGATTTAACTTTGTTCTGCAGTAAAGAATTCCATTATGATTTATTAGATAAATGTCTGGACTTCATTACCAGTGAGGAAAAGTTAACCTCCGTTCTTTTAGGTCATTGCCACTTGGATGGAAAATCTATGCAGTGAAAAGTAATAACATGCAATTCTCCAACATCCTTAAAGGGCTGTGTCATTTTCAGAATGACCTATTGCTTGATTCAAGTTTTTATGTTAATCATATTTGTTAAGAATTTTTGGTGACTTTTTATTTGTTATTTTCTATGTCATTATCTATATTAAAAAATAATCCTAAAATCTTGCAGTTTTCACTCTGGCCACTGAGCCTCACAATAGACTGATCCTTCCTATTCTGTAGAGATCACTTCTCATCAGTCATCTCATTATCATCACAGGCAGGATTACAATGACAGGTAACACCTCTATATAGATAACACAGGATCCACCATTCATAATAGACTGACCCTTCCTGTTCTGTAGAGATCACTTCTCAGCAGTCCTCTCATTATCATCACAGGCAGGATTACAATGACTGGTAACACCTCTATATAGATAACACAGGATCCACCATTGACAATAGGTGATGGTCACAGCTCCCGTCCCTGCACAATCACCTCTGCACAGGTCACAGAGCATGCCGAGAACACTCTCCCATAAAAGTCAGTGGGACTCCTTAAGTTCACAGGTTCGTATTGTACACGTGACTGCTGTAAACCATATCTCTAAATGCTGTTAACAGCAGCTCAGGCAAGATGGCTGCACCCATAATCCTGTGCAGAAAATAAATGGAATAAAAAATATCTCCAATCAAAAAATAAAAATAGATTAGTAAAAAAATGTTTTTATGGTTTTGATTAGGAAAAACCAATATAGGTAATACATTCCTTTTAAGAGAGAACTGAATGTAAAACACAGAAAAAATGGGGACATAGATATACTCAAAAAAACACAGAAAAGGCCATACTTACTAAATGGGTTGGTAGACACCAGTTCCCATCAGGACGCAGACAAGTAAAAAATGCTACAGAGGGATATAGTAATAGTAATATCCACTCCCACTAGTCTGGAGGGGACTGGCTGCTCAGTGTTATCACTACACTGAATGTAACATCCTTGTAGCATCGAATTGACAATTTGCAGTCTTTTCTAAAGTGAAATTTGGGGAAACTTTTGTAATTAGTTAACTGGACCAACTTGGTTAATTTCCAATGTTCTGCGCACACTAAAGTTCCTTAACACCACATGCATTAACAACTGCTAATTTAGGTTTCTGTGCTGTACAACAGAAATTGCCAGAACAATGCCCCCTTCTCTGACATCCCTTACTCCTTTGCATTTATTAATTGAAGTTGTACCACCAAGACTTCCTTCTCTGCCCGTTCCCTACATTTACTCTGCACATAATGCTGTTAAAGGGCTTTTCTGAGTTGCTAAGAGGGCTTTTCACTTACATGTTGTTAAATAGAAATTGCCTTCCTCCGGTGCCCACTGAACTCGGTCCCGCTGCATGTAAATATTGCAGAAGTGTTTAAGTCTGTACATGCCCCATTTCCTTTCCCTCCGAGACTGCGCACAGCCAAATTGTGTGAAAGGGGGCATAAGTGACATTCAGTGGTCGCTGGAGAAAGGCATGGCTTTTAGTTTTTAAATACAATTTATTTGAAAATGTAAAGAGGTCCTGTCAGTAGGTCATAAAGTTGAGCTGGTTTACTGACCTGACTCCCTGATTCCACCGCAGTTTTTTTTTTTTCCTCTGGGTCCCCCCTCCCATTCCAGATATATTGGCCACTGTTCTTTTGGCTACCTATGTGGTAATTTGCTGTAGTTCACCAGCAGGGCGTAAACTACCCCTCAAGCTTCCTTGCACTGACTGGTCAGCATCGGAGGCAGGTAAGCTAGCTCCACCCCATTAGTGAACTACTACAAATTAGCATATAGAGAGCCAACACAACAGTGGGCCATATCTCTGGAAGGGGGGAGGGGGTCTAGGAAAAAAAGCAACAGCGCTGGATTAAAGGAGACAACTATTCAGGTCGGTAAACTAATTCAACTTATATCACCAAGTGACAGATCCTCTTTAATACTAAGAGATAGTTCAGAAAGCTCACATTATTTATGTTATGTGATTGCAGGGGCGGGTAGAGCAGGAAGTCTGTAAGGTGCAGCTGCAGCCAATAGCTGCCAAACAGGAAGTGATGTCAGAGAAGGGGGTGTAGTTTTGGCTACATAATTAGAAAACTGCCTTAGTTTCACTTTAGAAAGCAATTTTGCTTATACCATTTCTGTACTCCTCATAACTCAGCTGATTTGACATTCAGGAGTCTGGAAAGTTTTTTTTTATAATATACAGTAATTGCCGTTATGACTCCTTGTTTTTATTTTTTTAATCAGGTCTTAAAGAATTATCTCCCGCACCCCTTAATCTGAAGCGGCTCAGTAAGGACACCCTGGCTATTGAACCCATTCTTATAATTATATCTCCTGGAGCCGACCCATCCCAGGAGCTGCAAGAACTTGCCAGCGCTGAAGTTGGCAGAGAATGCTACCGTGAAGTAAGTACACAGACGCTCCTAACTAGTTCATATAGCAGGTTAAAACCTAAAGCTATAAACGCATCGTTCAGTCAGAGTATAAAATTCATAAAACGTTAAAGCTGTTCACGGCCTGTGTCTCAGGGTGTACAATACAACTTCTGCATTTGTGTGTTAAACATCCCATGTCTCACCCTTCTTGATATATGCACTTATGTCCCAAGTCCAGGCCAACAGATATATTCATTTCTATTAAATTCAAGTAGGAGTCCTGTGGACCCGCTGTGCGCTGCGCCGGGGGTGCAGGGGGCGCCTATAAGATGTGTTGAACAATTTAAATATTTAGGGATAGTGGTCTCGGCCTCTCCTTCTGAGTATATTGCGCTTAATTTGCAACCCCTTTTAGTTAAATTCAAAATGAAAATAATGGCCTGGTGTAAATTACACTTGACCAGTGGTGGGTAGGGTTAACCTTATTAAGATGATCCTGATGCCACAACTACTGTACATTTTACATAATCCCCCTGTGTGGATTCCTTTACGCGATTTTTACTATATTAATGCACTTTTTAGGGACCTAATATGGTGTAAGGGTCACCCCAGACTTAAATTAGAAATCCTACAACGAGCAAAGCAAGATGGCGGTCTGGCACTACCCAACCCTTGGTTATACTTCCTTGCCGCCCAGTGTCAGCACTTTAAGGGGTGGGGGGAACTTATACCGACAGGATCCAATGGATCGATTCTACAGATACAGTTCGGATCATCTGTTCTATTGTCAGTTTTGGAAGCAGGTCACTCTATGCTGGTGGGTAGAAACATTCCCACATATACACTTATGTGCAAGATATGGGATAAGGTCCGATCCATTAGAGAACTGGGGATATGCGCGGCTTTTACACCTTTATGGGGGAATAAGGCGCTCCCAGAGTTCTTCTCTCTTGAGGGATTTGAGGGCTGGCAATCCAGAGGCATCTCCCATGTCTCACAGTTTCTCCAAGAGGATGTATTTAAAACCTATCAACAGCTCCAAGAGGAGTTTGCATTACCTCGAAACTCCTTCTACCAATATTTACAGATAAGACACGCTTTTGATGCCCAGAAGAAGGTTGTGGATTTGGTAATACACACAGATGGGGTGCTGTCTGTTTTATATACTGGGAGTGTTACATCGGGGGTTATTTCACACATTTATCAGCTGTTGCTTAGTAAATTTATAGATAAACACCCCCTGATTGCTTCTAGAAAATGGGAAAGAGATATGGGTCCCATATCTGAAGAGTAATGGGCAGACATCATGGAAGCAGTTCCGAAAGTCTCTCTTAGTGAGGCTGGGCGCCTATCTCCATTGTATATTATCCATAGAGTGTATAAGACTCCTAAATTTATTTTTCAAATTGGGGTGCGGAGTGATTCGACTTGCCCCAGGTGCGCGGAAGAGGGGGCCGATCATATACATATGTTGTGGTCCTGTCCACAGCTACTCACGTATTGGACAGAGGTACTGAAGCTGATCCAAGATGCTTATGCGCCTCTGCTTCAAGGGACTCCTATGGAGTGCGTCTTTGGGTGTATGGCGAATATCTCGTCCCCTGTCCCGGAGTATCTAGCTATTGCAAGGCTATTATACATAGCGAGAAAGCTCATTGCATTACACTGGATGCAGAGCGCCCCGCCGACTAGGAGCGAATTCGTTGCGAAAGTGAATAAAATGATTGTACTAGAAAAGGCTGTTTATGTAAAGCGTAAAGCGGGAAAAAAATTTGATTCCATATGGGGACCATGGTTATGCCTAACGGAATATGCACCATAAACTCTGTGTAGGACCTCTTTATAGTGGTTACACTATGTTCGGTGTACGATTTGCACATATAGCTGTGGGGTAAGGAGAAGGGGGGAATTGGAGAGGAATATATCTGACCTACATCTGTATAGTAATATACTGGAGGGGGGGTGCTTGGCTTACCCGATCATTTATGATGTATCTCATATACCTTGTATTATGTGATTGATGTACCTGACAACTGCAACATGCTCTACCTCATATACCTTGTAATTTTGTATTTTCTGATGGTGCCTGGGGGGAGGGTTGGGGACGGGGTTTGACTGTAATGTTTTGTGCTGTCTACTTTTGAAACTTTAATAAAAAATTATCTGATTTAAAAAAAAAAAATTCAAGTAGGAGGAGAAGCTGGCGTTACCATTGAACTTCATATTCCAGCTATTGTGCCCACATAAAACCACCCATAGTGTCCACACCCATACTCTACTATAGTAGACGCCGTAGTACCCACAGCCATAGTTTCCACAGTGCTCCATGGTTCTCTTATAGTGACTACCATACTACCCACATATAACCGGCTATAGTACCTAAATCCACAGTGTCCAAATAATACCAGATATACTTCTGAAATAATACAAGCTACAGTGCCCACATAATACCACCCAAAGTACTTACAGCAATAATGACTACATAAGATGCACCATTTTGTGACAGACTCAGTATTTTTTAATACCAGCCTTAGCACTCACATAATACAGGCCTAGCATTCACAGCTTTAATGCCCATTGTGCCCCATAATGCCAGAGTGTCCACATATTACCAGCCATAGTGTCACTAACCAAAACTAGTACCTGTCACTTACCTGCTCCACGCTCCTGCCCATATGTACTTTACTGAGTTAGGAGTAATTGATCGAATAGCTCCAACGTTCCTCAATATGCCAACAAAAAAGACATGCCCACATAAAGCCAGGGCAACTTCATTTCACAGATATCTGCTGTTTTATGGCCCAATAATCAGCGGCTGTTGAGTCACTTTTTGCTTTTGGACCAAACTCTACTATTTGCTACTGTTTTGGTCTTTATATATATATATATATATATATATATATATATATATATATACATGAAGAAAGCATGAGAAAGATCCCAATGTGGGATTGAAACGTTGCACCTTTTTGATGTGGTCTGAATAAACCACAATTTTATACTTTGAACTTGGAGCGCTGCAAGCTCTTCTTCATGTATCTATATAATCCCTAGGATCGGGATTACTTGCTTGGCACCCGGACTTCACATGCTTTTTTTGGGAGTGCTGCTGTTTTTTTACTAGTTTTTGTTATATATTATATATCCTATATGTCCGCCTGCAAGAACGATGTTCAGGAATTTATATTGACATAAAAGTCTCTTAAAAGATAGGAGACTGCAGTAATTTTTATGTACCATCCAAGTTGCTACTTATCCTTAATCTCCAGCTTTATCCAATCAACTTTTTGTGTTTGTTTGAGCACGACAACAAAAAAGTACAAAACCCCTACAAGCTGCCATGCTAATGCTGAATGAGATCCAATTACTGATTGGCTTGTAGAATTACGTTCTCTAACATTATAGTATTTGTTTATAGGTGGCAATGGGTCAAGGCCAAGCTGATCTGGCTATACAAACACTGAGAGAATGCGCCCGGGAGGGAGAGTGGCTTTGTCTGAAGAATCTGCATCTTGTCATCTCTTGGCTGCCGGTCCTGGAAAAGGCGAGTCCAATAAAAACAGTTTACAAATGATAGTATTTATTTTTTCATTTTCCTGGACTATTTTTCATATTTATTAATGAAACTACCATTTTAATCATAAGAAAACATTGAGTAATGCTGTTTTATGTTGTTCTTCAGCCTACAATGAGCTGCTTCGTTACTTTACGGCTTTTTCCGGAAAGCCGATGTAGTGATGTTCGGGCTCATAGACTTTGTATTGAGCCCGTACATTGATTTCTGGAAAAAGCTGAACAGAAACTAAGAGGCTGAGCACTCACACGAGCGCTTCTGCCGCTTCATTTTAGCAATTGGTGGGGGTCTCCGTGCTCGGACCCCCACCAATCAAAACTTCTGAAATGTCACTGTGTTAGTTACCCTTTAACATGGAGTAATCACTTAAAGGGGTTCCCCCACTATCCACAGAAAAGGTGATAAATGTTAGATCGCTGGCACCCCCACCAGTCACTAGTACGAAAGAACCGAGTACCCCCTTCCTCTATAGGCATTGATAGTACTGCCTCCCGTCTCTCTTCAAAGATGATGCTGGCACAGATCGTACTGCCTCCCTGTCTTTCCCGGTAAATTATATAAGCACAGATAGTACTATTTTCCTGTACCTGCCTGTTAATTATTTAGGATAATATAGTACACCTCTGCCTCTCCTTGTAAATTATGTCGGCACTACTCCCTGTCACCCCCAGTAAATTATGTTGGCACGGATAGTACTTCTTCCCTGTCTCTCCTTGTAAATTATATAGGTACAGATAGTACTGCCTCCCTGTCTCTCTCCGTAAATGATACAGGCACATATAGTACTGTCTCTCCTTGTAAATGATGTTGGTACAGATAGTACTGTATCTCTGTCTCTCCCTATAAATGATGTAGGCACATATAGTATGTTTTCCCTGTATCTCCCTATAAATGATATAGACACATATAGTACTGCCTACCTGTCTCTCCCAGTAAATGATCTTGGCACATATACCGCCTCCATGTCTCTCACAGTAAATTGTGTTGGTACAGATAGTACTGGCACTTCGTCTCTCCCTGTAAATGATATAGGCACAGATAGTACTGCCTCCCTGTCTCTCCCGGTAAATGATGTACACACAGATAGTACTGTCTCCCTGTCTCTCCCAGTAAATAATGTTGGTACAGATAGTACTGCCTTCCCAGCTCTCCCAGTAAATGATTTAGGTAGAGATAGTCCTTTCTCTATCAGTAAATGATGCTGGTACAGATACAAATGTTCATTGTGTATAGACGAAGTATCTTTTGTTTGTACTTCAACAGGAGTTAAACACTTTGCAACCAAAACCTTCTTTCCGTCTCTGGCTTACTGCGGAAGTGCACCAAAAATTTACCCCAATATTATTGCAGTCAAGTTTGAAGATAACCTACGAGGTAAAAACTTTTTTTATTTGTAAAATTGTTTTCATGTAAATTTTGCTTTGATTTTCTTTAACCCGTTAGCGTACCATGTAAAATTGAGGCCTAATTTGGCGATTTACAAAGTATTGGTTCACAACTGCAGAGGCTCAGATGTGAAATAATAAAAAGAAACCCCTGAGAAGTGACCCCATTTGGAAACTACACCCCTCAAGGCATTTGTTAAGGGGTGTAGTGAGCATTTCACCCCACAGGTCTTTTCCATAAATGAATGCAATGCGGATGGTGCAAATTAAAAATGTATATTTTTCCCCAGATATGCCATTTCAGTGGCAAATATGTCATGCCCAGCTTATGCCACTGGAGACACACACCCCAAAAATTGTTAAAAGGGTTCTCCCGGGTATGACGATGCCATATATGTGGAAGGAAACTGCTGTTTGGGCACACTGTAGGGTTCAGATGGGAGGGAACGCCATTTGGCTTTTGGAGAGCGGATTTTGCTTGGTAGTAGATTTGTTTGAGTATTGCTGGTGTTTCCGTTTATAATGTGGGGGTACATGTAAGCCGGGCGGAGTATATAAGGGGCATAGTCAGGTGGTATAATAATGGGGTAAAAAAAAACAATAAAATGATCCATAGATGTGTGTTACGCTGTGAAGCAATCCTTTCTGCACAGGCCGGTGTCGCACTGATAAATGGCGTCCTTTCTTATGCCCCTTTTGGTCCACACTCCGCGCCTTTGTAGTTTGGGGAATTTTGCTGGGAAAGTGTTGTCCTGGTATAATACGGGCACCGTCTCTTCCAGAAGATATGTTTGGGCCCTCCCTTTCCTGGTTCCCTAATTTTAGGTCCTGGATAAATCGCCTCTTCAAACAGAAGAAATGTTCCCCTCGGGCACAACTGCATATTTTTTATTTCCTGACTTATTGGAGCCATAACTAATTTTATTTTTTCATAGACGTAGTGGTATGAGGGGTTTTTTTTGCGGGACGAGCTGTAGTTATTATTGGTACCATTTTGGGGTACATGCGAATTTATGATCACCTTTTATCCTATTTTTTGGGATGCCAGGTAAAGAAAAAACGGCAATTCTGGCATAGTTTTATTTAGGTTTTTTTATACAGCGTTCACCATGCGTTATAAATTACATGTTAACTTTATTCTGCGGGTCAGTACGATTCCGGCGATACATAATTGATATAACTTTTTTATGTTTTACAACTTTTTGCACAATAAAACTACTTTTGTAAAAATAATGTATTTTTTCTGTCGCCAAGTTGTGAGAACCATAACGTTTTACATTTTTTGTCGACGGAGGTGTATGAGGGCTTGTTTTTTGCGAGACGAGCTGTAGTTTTTATAGGTACCATTTTTGGAATACGTGCGACTTATTAGTCACTTTTTATTCCTATATTTATAGGGCAAAGTGACCAAAAAACAGAAACTCTGGTATAGTTTTTGACGTTTTTTTTTTACGCTGTGAACTGTGTGCAATAAATAATATAATATTTTGATACCTCAGGTTGTTACAGTCGTGGCGATAACAAATACGTATGGTTTATTATTTTTTTTCAATAATAAAGGACTTGATAAGTGTAAAAGGGGGATTGTGTTTTATTTTATTACTTGAAACTTTGATTGTTTTCAAACTTTTATTTTTTCACACTTTTTTCACACTTTTTTTATACTTTTTTTTACACTAGGGGACTTGAAGGTCCAGCTGTCAGATTTATTTTTTTCTAATACATTGCACTACCTACGTAGTGCAATGTATTAGATCTGTCAGTTATTCACTGACAGCAAGCCGATTAGGCTTCGCCTCCCGGCGGGGCCTAATCGGCTTCCGTAATGGCAGAGCAGGACACCATTGTGTTTCCTGTTGACATAGCAGCAGTCGCTAGTCCCGATTGCCTGTCAGGGCTGGCGATCTGCTAGTAACCGCTACAATGCAGCAATCGCTTTCGATTGCTGCATCGAAGGGGTTAATGGCAGGGATCGGAGCTAGCTCCGGTTCCTGCCGTTACAGGTGGATGTCAGCTGTAACATACAGCTGACTTCCACCGCTGATGACGCCGGATCAGCATCTGAGCCGGCGCCATCTTGCCGGCGGCTACGGAAGCCGATCAGGCTCCGCCGCCGGGCGGATCTTGACCGGCTTCCGTGCTAGGCATACCGGGAGGCCAGTATTAGGCCTCCGGTTGCCATTGCAGCCACCGGAACCCCGGCAAGTTCATTGCTGGGGTTCCGATGAGCTGCAAACACCTTAAGTGCAGCACTCGCGTTTGAGCGCTGCACTTAAGGGGTTAATGGCGGAGATTGAAGCTAATTTTGGTCCCCGCTGTTACAGCCGGATGTCAGCTGTAAGATACAGCTGAGATCCGGCGATGATGGCACCGGCTCAGCTTCTGAGCCGGTGCCAAACATTTAGCGTATGGGTACGGCAAAATGTGGGAAGTCAATGCTTTCCATGGCGTACCCATACTGCAAATGTCGGGAAGGGGTTAAAGAGTAACTAAACGCTCAACAAACTTCTGACATGTCATAGTGACGTGTCAGAAGTTTTGAACGCTAGGTGTCTGAGCACTGAGACCCCCACCGATCCCTAAAACGAAGCGGCAGAAGCGCTCGTGTGACCGCTGAGCCGCTTAGTTTATGTTCGGCTTTTCTCGGAAAGCCGATGTAGCGGTGTACGGGCTCATAGACTTTCGATTGAGTCTGTACAACAACTGCTCGGCTTTCTGAGAAAAGCCGAACAGAAAACAAACGATTCAGCGCTCACATGAACCCTTCTGCCGCTTCATTTTAGTGATCGGTGGGGATCTCAGTGCTCAGATCCCCAGCAATCGAAACTTCTCACATGTCACTATGACATGTCAGAAGTTTGTTGAACGTTTAGTTACCCTTTAACTTAGAGTATCATGTCCTGCCTAAACTACTGCAACATCTTTCCTCTATCACTCCACTCTTCAACTCCACTGCTCAGTTAGGCTTCCTTCACATCTGCGTCAGGGTCCCGTTCTGACGTTCCGTCGGAGCTTCCCGTCAGAACAGGACCCTGACTGAAACAAACGGAAACCATAGGTTTCTGTTTGCAACACCATCGATTTCAATGTTGACAGATCCAGTGGCAATGGTTTCTGCTTGTCTCAGTTGTGCAAGGGTTCCGTCGTTTTGACGGAATCAATACCATAGTCCTCTAGGCTATTGATTCCGGCAAAACGACGGAACTCTTGCACAATTGAGACAAGCGGACACCATTGGCACCGGATCCTTCACCATTGAAATCAATGGTAATTCAAATGGAAACCTATGGTTTCCGTTTCTTTCAGTCAGGGTCGTGTTCTGGCGGGAAGCTCCGAAGGAATCTCAGAACGGGACCCTGACGCAGATGTGAACGAAGCCTAAGTCCACCTCCTTTGTTCCTCTACCCCTTCAATTCCCATTGTTTAGCGAATTCATTTAATAATACTGCTAATTACATTTGAGACTGTCCACACGCTGGCGCCTCCATACATCTCTGCCCTAATCTCCCTACACGTAATCTTCGGTCTTCTCAAGATCTTCTCTACTCTCCACACATCATGGTCTCCAAGATTTCTCCCGTTCATCCCGCATACTCTAGAATTCTTTACCCCAGCACATCAGACTCTCTCCCACCATCCAAACCTTCAAGGCAACCTGAAAACCCAACTCTTCAGAAAAGCTTCCAACCATCAAAAAACTTCTGCCACTACTCTACCCGATGAAGAGCTTCTACCGTCACTATATCTCCTTCCCTCGTAGATTGTAAGCCCTCATGGGCAGGCCGCTCTCTCCTTCTGCACCGGTCTATCACTCAGTAAGCTCAAGTTATTGTACTTGTTGTTTTTATAGTTCTTCATGATGCGTATATAAACCCTTCTGTATATCATATGTACAGTACAGCGCCATGGAAGGTAATGATGATAGAAAAATAAATAGATATAATGTAAGTCCGGTCAGACAATACGCAAATTAAATATAGACAGATGATTGTCTCGCCATAACAGATAATATTCCTGGTTTGTAATTATTTTCCTTTCCGATATTTATACATTTAATTAATTTTCCCTTACATTATCCATCCACAAAAGCTCTTATTCTTACTGGATACACTGCGGCTTGGAATCCGCTCTTCAATTTGACTATCAAGTAGCGAGCCTTCAATAGACGTTTGCTGTGGAGGAGTTACATATCTGAGATTTTATAAAAAAGGGGCTCAACCACTAGAAAATCAGGCGGAGAGGCGCGATTCTGTGTTAAGCAGCTGCTTTTATTTCTTCCTGCTGATAAGTGTTTATAAATGCCTCTTATATAACCGCCATCTATTCAGGCCACAAAACACAGTTGCGTTAATTTCCGGGAAATGAAGGGCTTTGCATTTTTTGCTTAAGTATTGTACTGTATTTATAACAAATTGCAGCTTTTTACCTCAGACACTTAGTATAGCATTAGTGTAAAGCCAGTAATTGTATTCACTGCAAGGCGGTTCTAGAATACCAGGCAAATATAACATATTGTCAGTATAACCTGCTCCAAACCTACTCCTCCGTATGCCACAAATCAGGAGGACCTACACAAGCCTAGTATCTATCTATCTATCTATCTATCTATCTATCTATCTATCTATCTATCTATCTATCTATCTATCTATCTATCTATCTATCTATCTATCTCATTATCTATCTATCTATCTATCTCATTATCTATCTATCTATCTATCTCATTATCTATCTATCTATCTATCTCATTATCTATCTATCTATCTATCTATCTATCTATCTATCTATCTATCTATCTATCTATCTATCTATCTATCTATCTATCTATCTATCTATCTATCTCATTATCTATCTATCTTCTATATATATACTAGTCCTTCTCAGTGAATTGGAATATCATCAAAAAGTTAATTTATTTCAGTAATTCAATTCAAAAAGTGAAACTCACATATTCTATAGATTCATTACACACGGAGGGATCTATTTCCAGCATTTTTTTCTTTTAATGTTGATGATTATGGTACCAGTTAATGAAAACACAAAATTTAGTCTCTCAGAAATTTAGAATATTATATAAGATCAATTTCAAAAATTATTTTTAATACCGAAATGTTGTCCTACTGAAAAGTATGTCCAGTATCTGCCCTCAATACTTGGTCGGGGCTCAGACTCTGCATGAATTACTGCATCAATGCGACGTGGCATGGGGGCGATCAGACTGTGGCACTGCTGAGGTGTTATCAATGCGGCGTGGCATGGAGGCGATCAGCCTGTGGCATTGCTGAGGTGTTATCAATGTGGCGTGGCATGGAGGCGATCAGCCTGTGGCACTGCTGTGGTGTTATCAATGCGGCGTGGCATGGAGGCGATCAGCCTGTGGCACTGCTGAGGTGTTATCAATGCGGCGTGGCATGGAGGTCGATCAGCCTGTGGCACTGCTGAGGTGTTATCAATGTGGCGTGGCATGGAGGCGATCAGCCTGTGGCACTGCTGAGGTGTTATCAATGTGGCGTGGCATGGAGGTGATCAGCCTGTGGCACTGCTGAGGTGTTAGGGAAGCCCAGGTTGCTTTGATAGCGGCCTTCAGCTCGTCTGCATTGTTGGGTCTGGGGTCTCATCTTCCTCTTGACAATACCCCGTAGATTCTCTATGGGGTTTAGGTCAGGCGAGTTTGCTGGCCAATCAAGCGCAGTGATACTGTGGTTATTACACCAGGTATCGGTACTTTTGGCAGTGTGGGCAGGTGCCAAGTCCTGCTGGAAAATGAAATCCGCATCTCCATAAAGCAGGTCAGCAGAGGGAAGCACGAAGTGACCGAAAATTTCCTGGTAGACGGCCACTGAGCAGCAGTGTCGGGTCACTGAGCAGCAGTGTCGGGCCACTGAGCAGCAGTGTCGGTCCACTGTATTATATCAAGTCCAGAGTCAGCGCAGCGTCTACCAGGAAATTTTCAAGCACTTCATGCTTCCCTCTGCTGACAAGCTTTATGGAGATGCTGATTTCGTTTTTCTGTAGGACTTGGCACCTGCCACACTGACAAAAGTACCAATATCTGGTTTAATAACCACAGTATCACTGTGGGGCAGATGCGACAGCGGGGCAGATGCAGCTATGAAAAAGATAAAGAGACTTTACTGGTGATTTGGTTGAATTACTTTTTTAACATTACCGCACTCCTGCCTAAGTAGCTGTTTTGGCGTGCTCCTAACATTAGGACCCATGTGATTAGCATCAATTGGGAACTGGGGTTGTCCAAACAGGGAAAATCCATTGATTTCATCCCTAACTTCCAAAACCTTACTTAAATACCAACACACATGCACTGCAGTTATTTAGTTCTGTTTCATGGTATTTGGATGTATTAAACAGAGGAGTGAGCAGAAATTGTTCGTCTTTTTCATCTATAACTATCTTTGTTGCTCTTTTTCAGGCACCTCCTGGATTGAAAAAGAACCTGCTAAGAACTTATGAATCATGGACGCCAGAGCAAATTAGTAAGGGTGGGCTAGCATCTCGAGCACAAGCTTTATTTAATCTGGCATGGTTTCATGCAGTGTGTCAAGAAAGGAGAAACTACATACCTCAGGTACGGAAGTCTAGGACTGTTCAATCTTAAAAAGGAAGTACCTCTTTTTTGGAAATTTTGTAAAGTAATAGGAGACCAAATGTAAAACCTTTCACATATCTATACAATTTGGAGCATTAACAAAAAATGTCCTCCATAATTGACTGACTACTGTAAGCGGGGAGACTGATTCCGCCGCATAATTCCACCTCCCATTCATTTCAGTAGGAGTCGGACACTTAATTTTCCCACTAGCTGATTTCTTCAGCTAGCGGGAAAAAGAAACGTCCTGCTCGATCTTCGGGCGGATACCGACCGAACCTCCCATTGGGAGGAATCTTCCTACCGACAACAGGAATAATTCCGCGGCGGATTTTGCATCTGGACCCGCCACCAAAATCCATTGTGTGAACTGACCCTTAGTGTGCAACATGTGTACACACAGGATTGCCAACCGTCTAGAAATTCCTGGACGTCTGTAAAAATAAAATCCTTTTTTCCTTCCACTGAGCATAGAAAGAAAATTGATGCGTCTTTGATTTAATGGATTTGGAGGGACTTGTGCAGATTATTGTGGCTGTAATTCTATTTTTACAGTTTCCTGTGAATGCTGATGACGTGTTTATATCACTATTCTCAGCTATAGACCTATATTAATTATAAACTTTATCATTCATTTTGGTTTTTCCAGTTTGTCTGTTGGCTGTCTGGGATTTTTGGAAGTTGTTCAGATATAATAAAAATCCACTGGGCCACCCTGTACACACAATGAAGATCTACGCTGCTGTCTGGTCTTACTTCATGCTCGAAGTTATTTCAGCAGCAATATAGGATGATTTTCCTGTGTATTAGGGAGCTCCGCTATACTGCCTGATTGGACTGTACAAAAAACAAGTCTGTGTAGCAAGGAGAGGCAGTCTATTGTATAGCAGAAAAACAACTTCCTGTGCATGTAGCTGCATATATTCATCCAGTAAGGAAGACCGGCAACCTGAACTATCACACCCAGCAGAATAGGAGAAAACAATTCTATAAAGTTTTTCTGCACCATTACCACAGTAGAATTAGGCTTTAATTAATAATGACATGAACACATTATAATTATAGATTACAAATGTGGGAATATATTTTTCCCCACATTCATCTTTTATCAGTAATATTAAGCTCCCTATGTATTTTATGAAACGTAAATTCAATTTAAACCTTGGAGATGATTTCCTTTCCATCCTTCTCTTTAGCTCGTAGCTGCAATCATGTTAATTTATCCCGAGTCCACATGACAATAAATGACTTAGCACCTTAACATGGTGAGCCAACCTCATTTATCCTGCAGACCGTGCCTGACACACAGGGTGAGGAGTAGAAACCCAGGAGAATTTACTGTGCCTGTTTGTAAAGTCTATTATAGTATGTAGATTTACCAGGGCTGCAGATCTTCAGTTGAACTTGTATTATATTTTATATCTAAAAAAACAAAAAATAACATATAAAGGGAATCTGCCATCAGACAAACCTATTCAATAACCATAACAGCATGCTCATAGTAGTGTGTTTCATAGGGGGCTATTCCAGGGCACTGTTCAAAAGCATGCACTGTGACAATCTCAGCACCTCCCAGCCTGATTGGCCAAGAGGCACCATGTGATTGCAGCATGTTTGCACCTTTACATGAGGGCAATAGGTGGTAAATGTTATTGGTGGAAACCTATTTAACCGCTTAACTGCTGGTCATGCGTACTTATAGTATAAGTTTTTAAAGGGGTTGTCCAGTAATAAGAAATTGATGGCCTACCCTTAGGATAGGCCATCAATATCTAAACAGTGGGGGTCCGTCTCCCGGAACCCCCGATTTTCAGCTGTTTTGAAAAGGTTGCGTCGCGTGTACAATCGCTGCTTCCCCTTCATTGCTGTCGCTGTTCGTACTGTGAATCACCGACACACTTGTAGGGGCGCTTCACAGTGTTAAAGCCTTCTCCCATTCACTTGAATGGGAGTTTGCTGTTATACTGTGAACCGCCCCTACAAGTGTGTCAGTGATTTACAGTGTGGAGCAGGTAATGAATGAAGGGGAACTTCAAAACAGCTGGTCTGCAGGGGTGCCGGGAGTCAGACCCCCTCTGATCAGATATTAATGACCTATGACTGTACAACCCCTTTAAGCTGGCTGCCCGAGCGATCAAGCAGCTGAAGGTCAATGAGCCCTGAGTATTGAATAGAGACAGCAGTACTGACGCTGTATTCATTGGTCTTAGTGGTCACGTGACTGATCACATGATTGCCAAGAACTTAATACAAAGAGGCAGCTGGTGAGTATAACTAGGCCCAGCAGTGACAATTGTCACTGAAACAAGACAGATTTTCCCTGTAACTGGAGCTGCTTTGCGCTCATAGTTACAATGAGAAAGCAGCCCGTAAAAAAAAAAATACAAAAATATTGAAATAAAATAAATAAATACATAAATATTGTTCCCCAATGGTCTCGTCGGAGTAAAAAAAGGTAGGAAATAAAGTAAAGTAAACACCACCCCCAAGAAAACAAACAAAGGAAAAAAAAACACCCACCAATTGCCATAAATCATAATCATGAAATATATCAAAATTAATGTTCGATAATGGCTTATATAAATATAAAATCTATTTTAGTGTTTCACTATATGATTACTAGATAAGTAGAATTTATTTAAGCCTAATAATTGAAAAAAAATTCTTAAACTAGGTTTTAAAAATCATAAAATAAATAAAAAGAAAGCTGTATTGGACATTGATAGACCAACATACCCGTGCCTGACCTGTTAAGTAGGACCAGGCAAATAAACATGGATAATTGAAATAAATTCCTATACAGTGTGTAGATGCAAAACAAAGTGTTCTCATATTTAACAGAAATGTTTTTTCTTTCTAGGGCTGGACCAAATTTTATGAGTTTTCTCTGTCAGATTTACGTGCGGCTTATGATATTATTGACCGTCTTTTTGAAGGTGCGTTCATGCAGCTGCTATGTAATTCATGAAATAATGAATGGTAATGAAATAAATGAATAAAAAAAAAGCAATACTTACCTATCCCGGCCTTCCAGCGATCCAGCGCTGCCGCTCTGGCGGAACCCCCGGTGGTTGTTTACATGCACGTAGCCTGTAACCGCTGCAGCCAATCAGAGGGTTAAGTGGTGATGTATCGTATTTCTGGCATAATGCCAGAAATACAACACATGACCAGTGAGCCCCACTTAACCGTTTGATTGGCTTCAGCGGCTACATTCTACGTGAATGTATACAACCACTGGGAGTGCCGCCGGAGCGACAGCGCTGGATCGCCGGGGGCAAGGATAGGTAAGTATTGCTTTTTTGGTTTATTGTTTTTTTCATTTCCAGCCCCCAATAAAAAATGTTCACATCCCGGATAACCCCTTTTAAAGCGGTATTCCCAACTAAAACATTTATGACATATCCACGGGAATATGGCATAAATGTCCGTCTGATGGATACAGCTCTTAACTTTTCAACCCGCACCTATATTCAGGGCAGAGCTGGGACCCGCACCTATCGGACATTTTGTGAATATCCAGTGCCGCCAAGGAAATGTATGGCCAGCCGAGCTCCTCCCAGCAATAATAGCGGATAGCCGGGGGCTGCTGAAGCCAGAACTACTGCGATCTGCTGAACTTCAGGCTCGCTATATTTGCAAAAGGGGTTACCTACATGAGACAAACACTGCAAGTTGTTGTACAAAATAAAGTGTGTTTGTGGCAATATTGAATGATTTTTTTCCCCATATTAATTCTGATGCGTTCCTCCTTCAGGTGGCAGAACCTTTCAATGGGATTTTGTTAATGGTCTCTTGGAGAATGCCATTTATGGAGGACGAGTAGATAACTACTTTGACTTAAGAGTTCTTCGCTCCTATCTGGAACAGTTTTTCAATTCTCACGCAGCCGGGATCAGAGGAAGCAAGATGGCGTTTCCATTGTCTATTTCTTTGCCAAATTCCTGCAGCATAATGGTAAGATTTCTGATGTAAGGATGTCGGGGGCCTCTGTAATCGGGTTTTATGCTGTGAAATTTCCACCAAACTTTATAACCCAGTAGACATTTACAGCAGGTAAAAAGGTGTGGAATATTTATACTTTTCTTATGACTGGAACATTAGAGGGGATGTTTTTTTAAATACCTCATTAGGGAATTAGGAGTTAATAGAGGGTTGTCCGCCATTCAGGCAGTCGTATCCAGAGCAGATATCAAAGAGCATCTCTCACTCTGGAGGACCCAGCATGTCTGTACATCACACGGATAGTCCATTGATTTCAATGAGAATTGTGTAATGCTACATTTCCCCTGTGGTGGCGCTGTAGAGTAATCAACATCAGGGTAGTATGGGCAGCACGGTGGCTCAGTGGTTGGCACTGTTGTCTTTCTGCTCTGGGGGCATGGGTTTGAATCCAACCAACGACAACATCTGCATGGAGTTTGTATATTCTCCCTGTTTTTGAGTGGGTTTTCTCTGTGTACTCCGGTTTCCTGCCACACTCCAAAGTCCCACTCGAAACCGCGAGTAATGAAAATCTCTGTACAGCGCTGCAGAATATGTTGCCGCTGCATAAGTAACAGAAATAAATAATAACCTCAAAGGGAGCTAAAATAGCCGCCACATTGGTCATGATCAGTCTTTCTCAGATACAAGTATCACTGGAACACTATGATTATTGTGTTGATAGTCTTGCTCATATGTCAGTTCCTTGCTAATACAGATGTAGCCAAGGTTATCTTGACTCTGATAACTTGCTGCTGCGTGATATTAGTCATTGAAAAAGTCAAGTTAAAGGGTCACTAAACGTTTAATAAACTTCTGACATGTCATAATGATATAACAAATTTTGATCTGTGGGTGTCCGAGCACTGAGACCCTCACTAATTGCTAAAACGGAGTGCTCGTGTGAATGCTGAGCCACTTCGTTTCTGTACGGCTTTTTCCGGAACTCGATGGAGCGGAGTACGGTCTCATAGACTTTCTACACCGCTACATTGATTTTCTGAAAAAGCTGAACACAAAAACGAAGCGGCTGAGCGCTCACACGAGCGATTTTGCCGCTTTGTTTTAGTGATCGGTGGGGGTCTCAGTGCTCGGACGTCCACCAATCAAAACTTCTGACATGTCACTATGACATGTCAGAAGTTCGTTGAACGTTTAGTTACCCTCTAAGGTTTCTTGACACTGTGTATTTAATGTGTTCAAAGTCAAGATAAAGATGGCTACATCTGTAGCTGTGTGAGCGGCATTGCTTTCAGCATATGTCACTAGTCATTTCAATATGATTTATATGATATACAGGTACCTGCTAATCCTCATATTTTGTGTCCTATAGGAGTATCGCAATGTGATTGAAAGCCTGCCAGAGGATGATAAGCCCGCTTTCTTTGGCCTACCTGCTAATATTGCCCGTTCCTCCCAGCGCATGATCAGTACTCAGGTAATGTGTCCGTTTTTAGGTACTTTGATTATAAATTAAATTTGAATCTTCAGGACACCCATCTTTTGTAGGTACAAACATAACTAGCAATATAGTATTCATTCTATAGAGATCGGGTTGTACTTGTGATCAGAAGTTGAAGGTTGACTGCACGGTGGCTCGCTGTCAGCACGGTGTCCTAGGAGCACTGCGGTCCTGACCAGGGGCAAACATCTTCATGGTGTTTCTATGTTCCCTCAAGATCTCTCTGACAACTTGCTGCAGCGTTGATATCACACAACAAAAGCCATTGGAAAAGTCAAGATAAAGATGGCTACATCTGTATTCCCAGAATAAAGATTATTTTTGATTCAGGGACAACGTCTTTAAGAAACGGTGATGAAATGTAACTCTCCTTGTTTTCAGTGCTGGACCCCTATACGTTCTGCTGTTCGGTCATGGTAAAATAATACTCCCTCTCCTCAGTCCCGCTGCACATCAGTTTTCTCTGCCTCTTGACCTTGACAACATAACCCTTCAGTGCTGACCCTTAATATGACATCATGGGGGTCTCCTTTAAAAATCATGGTGCTGCTTTCTCTTTGCCAGAGTGTCTTTGGTCATTTGCCCAGCCTCAAGCCATTGTTATGACATCATCTAACCAGAATACGGAAAGCTGCACAATCCTTCCCATGGCTGCTGCAATCTCCGAGTTAGAAACAGAATTTACTCTTTTTGTACATATTTTAATATTCTATAGACCTTAGGAGATGAATGAAAGGTAACTTGAGCAATATTTTACATATTTGCATGGACTTTGACCACAGATGGTGAGACCCAGACATCACCATGTTCTGGCTGGTGAGCCCTATGTGCCCCAATCTAATTAGGGCACATAGGGCACACATTCCACCACCTATTCCACCTGGGTTAGGAACAATCAGAAAGTACGGCTCTGTTCACACCATTTGGGCTTTTTGCCTCGCTATACACCGGTAAATACTCCCGGCATATACGTTGGATGTATCCCTAAACTTCTATGCGCTTGACGTGGGCCATAATAGTGTCCTTTTAGCATAAATCTTGGCTGTATGCATCAACAAAAGGATCCCACATAAAACGATACCGTACAGTAAATATATATATATTTTATAACAGAAGTCAATGGCGTACAGATGAATAGTGCCGGCTGCACGTTTATTCTATACATCGGACATATGTATCACAAGTGTGAACAGGGCCTAAGTTATGTGAATAAAATAACCCTCACATGGTACAGAATATATCTATTATATCATTGTAAAGTGATTAGTGATTCACGCACCATATAAATTCTTAATTCTCACTTTTAAACGATCCGATTTTAAATAAAATTATCCCTATAAAACCAGGGATAACATTCCGTCGGGGGAGAACTATTAAAAATATATTAGCACCTAGTAGGTTGAAAACGAATATCCCCACCTCTACCAAAGATCATTATTATAAACCAGCAGGGATCCATAAATGTGGGAAAAGAAACTGTTTGTGTTGTTTTAATATTAACAAAGGAAAAACTCAAGTTACATCAAACGTAACACAAGAAATATTTGAAATTGATACTTATATGAACTGTGAAACTGATTATGTAATTTATATGATTGAATGTGAGTGCGGATTGCAATATATTGGAAGAACAACCCAAACACTAAGAAAGAGATTAAATGGTCACCGCTTTAATGCAAAAAACGGTTTTCTCAAACACAGCTTATCAAGGCATTTATTATATAACCATTCATCTGATTTTTCTAAAATAAAAATTTCTCCAATCGAACAAGTAAATGTTAAAACACACAACAGAATCTCTACCCTGAATAAAAGGGAGTCCTTCTGGATATTTAAATTTGGGACCTTGAGCCCAAACGGACTCAATGAAAAAATCGATCAAGTGTAGTTTGAACGATCTATTAAAATACAATGACATCTGTATTCAAAATGATGGGATAAGATTGAGTGTGATACACCTACAAAGAATAAATAATAATGGGAATATTTCTCTTTTTAAAATCAAATATATATATATATAAAAAACAGGAGCGTCTGGCTCCCGACAATTAGATTCAAACGAACAGCAATGAAACTAGAAGCATTTTTTACCAGTAACACAATTATCTTAGTTAGAATAAAGGATAGCATCAAAACTATCAAAAAGAATAAACACAATTATCAAAGAAACTAAGAGTACTAACACTGTCTGTCAGCGGCGAGAATATGCGGACGATGATGATTTTTTTGAAATATACGGTCACCTGCATATAGGCATATATGTGTGTATGTGTATGTGTATATATATATATATATATATATATATATATATGTATATGTGTATGTATGTGTATATATATATATATATATATATATGTATATACAAAGAATTAATATTCTTCTATACTAAAGCTAAGAATATCTACCATTTGGCAGAAAATAGTTGGTTAAAAGGTAGAAAAGAGGAGAAATAGCAATTAAGAGAAAATCAGTCTGAGGAAAAAACATACACACACCTGTGCTGAAACGCCCATGATGAACCTTCACCTTGCCAGTTTAACCTGGAAGTGAAGCATATGATACAAGTATATAAGATGATGTATTGTAACCAAATTTATGTGCCTGATGAAGACCACAGTGCGTGGTTGAAACGCGTTGCAGCAATCAAATTTTATATTGTTCTTTTTTAATAATAAAATCGTTGAAAATATACCCTGACGATTTTGTGAAGATACCAGTACAAACCACACCTGAGCGCCCGTTCAGAGGAGCAGCTTTTTCTTCCTAATCTGCACCATATAAATGAGTTCAGGGAATGGAGTTTTTTTTTTATTGCTTGTATTCGGGTTCTTCTTTTTTTTTTTTTAAACGACATCCTTATTGTAAGCAGTAAAATTGGGTGTTACATAACCGTATTACTTAGGCCCGATGCACACGACCGTGCCCATAATCAGAGCCTGCGATTGCGGGCTGGGCTGGGCGCTGACGGCTTCAAAACATTTCTACGGCACGGACGCCCACTCATAACGATACGGAAAGGTGTCCGCGGCCAATGGAACTGAATGGATCCGTAATTGCGGACTGTATTACGGTCATCAATTACGGACAATTTTTACGGTCGTGTGCACGGGGCCTTAGATTTTGTCCGTATTTACGGACCCATCAATTTCCATGGCCAACGGACACCTTCCCGTATACTTACAGGAAGGCGTCTGTGCCGTAGAAACTTTCTGAAAAAAATAGGACATGTCCTATTTTTTTATTTCACGGACCGAGCTCCTATACTTTTATAAGAGTAGCACGGTCCGCAAATGCGTCCGCGGCCGACCGTGCCCAAGAGGCCGTACTGAAGAAAAGTCCTACACGTTTAACCGCTCTTCCTTCTATGCACAAGGTCACTGGAAGCTCCGGCGCAGACATTTCACACGTTGTTTGTCGAGTGATTTTGTTTTCTTCCTCTAAGCCATTATCACTCTTAACTTATTATGGGATTTGCGGAGTGCAGCACTGAAGCCTTTAGCAACAGTCAACAGTGCTGAGTTATTGACCCTCTGAGAGAGACAAGACATGAATATTAAAGTCATCCAGAACCTATAGATTTGCTTTCTCTTGACACAGTTACATCATTTAGTCATATTTAACCTTTTAAAAGGAAAGTGTCTTCTTTTTGCGGTGGGAGTTTTGACCTTGATGAAGGATTTTTCGACTCTCTTTTTATAGACCGTCAATATGCTGTGTGAAATCCGAATGATAAGGATTCTGTAGCGGAAATAGCATTGAGATAATTGTTGTTTGGCCATGAAGACCATCCAAGTCCGTGCTTCACCAATCTCTCTCGCCGGTAGAAAGCCGGGTTCTCTCGTGTTACACTACATGGGATATTTTTTGTTAGGAAAGACAATTATTTCTCCTCCTGACCTGCATGGCTTCTCGAAAGGTGTCAGAATTTCAGTAACTCTTTGGATTATAACATGGAGCAGAACGGAATTAAAAGTATTGTCTGGTTTAGAAAACCCATTGCCGATTAAGAAATTTTGATTTAATAGAGGAAGGTCCCCCCCGTTCAGGAGCCTCACCCCACCCGGCTGCAGAGAGTGTCTCTTTCTCTGGAGGACCCTGTACATGCAGTGAATGGACCAACGGTTAAATGGGTATTCACAAAATCAACAATTATCACCTATCAGCAGGATGGGTGATACGTTATTGATTGCTGGGACCCCCACCGATCACTAGAACGGGATTCCAAGCCCCCCTTTTCTCCTCACTGCACCTCCCACAGTGAGGAGGAGCTTGAATAAAGCAGCGAACCAGCATGCATCTGCCCACTCCAGTCAATACCATAGGACTGATGGAGGGCTGTTTTCAAATGGAGCGGCGCTATTCAAAGTTCTCCTTGCTGCGTTCTTGCAGTGAGAAGGAATGGGAGTTCTCGGGACCCCTGTTTTAGTGATCGGTGGGGCTTCAAGCGATCAGACACTTATCACTTATCCCATGGATAGATGATAAATATTGTTTTTGTTTTGTTTAATTTGAGTCAGAACTACAGATGTAGTCAAGTTTATCTTGACTCTGATAACTTGCTGCAGTGTGATATCACACAACAAAAGCCATTAAAAAAGTCAAGTTAAAGTTTCTTGACACTGTTTTTAATGCGTTAAAAGTCAAGATAAAGATGGCTACATCTGTATGTAATGCTTCGGGTTCCCTGTGATGGCGCTGCAGAGAAATTTAATATTTACTGCTAGATCCACACACAGATTACAGATGATCGCTGCGGGTCTCCTCATCCTAGTTATTATCAGGTGACCCTTCTTATAAAAAGAGTTTGTCTAAAGATGACAACTCCTTCTTGAAAGAAGAGGATAGCCACTTAATGACCGCCTTACAACAGTAATTTTTAAAATGCCACCGAAAAAAAAAGGAGCGCCCAATTTCAACAAAAGATAAAATAATGACACATTTCTAGGAGCAAGTTCAAAAATATCATAAATGGGAATATTCGTATCTCCTACTTCATCAAGCGCTGCGCTCCTTGCCGGATTACCTCACTGCGGGGTATTATATAGCAAAAAGAAGCATAAAAAAATGTAGAGAACAGATTTTCATGATTAGGTGCAGAGCATTTTTTTTTGAGTATTTTTGTTATTAATAAAAAAAACTTTGAAATACATTCCATACCTGGATCTTTTTGGAGTCGTTGCTGGGAGTAATACCAGGGGCATTTGTGACCACTGTCACATAATCATTTATTCCCTGGTGTCCGGGGCGGATTTAGCAGGTCCAGTTCTAGTGGGGAAATGGAATGTACAAGAAAATCAATCATATCATTTTGGGGAACACATTATTTGAGATTTTTTTTACGGGATTCAGAATAATTTTGCTTTTGAAAAATGTTTCTACTAAAGGCCAATATTTCTTAAAAAAAAAAAATACACAATCGAAGAAAAAAAAAACACCGTAAATAACGTTGTGACAAAGGTAAAGGAGAAGGAGGGTCATAAAGGAACATCACCCCTTATCTAGACCAGATTTCTCACCTCCCTTATTTCCTGCGTATATCCGCTGGCCTCCTTGTTGAAGACGACCACGCTCTAGAAGGCGTTTTAACTGTCGTTTCGGCTGGTAGTCTCGCAGCTTTCACTGTGTTTGCCTTTTATTAGACTGTTCTACATATGGACTCTAAAACATCAGCCATAATTTGCTCGTGACTCTACGGGCAGTGGTGGCAAATGTCATAATCCTTACAGACCAGAACATAAGCGGTTATTATTTGAGGTATTTTCCTTTAGGCCGGGTTCACACATCGTGTAAACACTGCAGATTTTCCACAATTGATTTCATTGCAGGAAATCCGCAGTGTATTACAGTAGCAGCAGAGTGGATGAGAATTTAACAAATCTCAATCACACGCTGCGTAACAAAAACGCCCAAAAACTTTCAGAAATTGACCTGCAGTACGTTTTTTTTAATCCACATCATATCAATTTATGTTGCGACATCACTTGTTTTCTGTTGTGCGTTTTCCCCATTGTATGCAATAGGGAGGTAAAAACGAAAAACAAATAGCAGATGTTGCAATTTTTGCGGCGGAAAAGCTGCGATTCCGATGTAAAAATCACAAGAAGAAAAAACATCTCATACCCAGAATTCTCGGTTGCTGCGTCCAGCCTGGCCTCCAGGAATGACGTTTTATCCTATGTGACTGCTACAGCCAATCACAGGCTGCAGCGGTCACATGGGATCAAACGTCACCCCAAGAGGCCGGGCTGTAGGACGCGTCGCCATAGCTACGGGTAAGTATGAACCTGTTTTTTAAGTGCAGTTTTCCGCAGCAGACATTCCGTCCAAAACAAAAACTGTGCCATAAATGCCTGCGGCATCCAGGGCGGATACTCTGTGTGCTTTTACACAGCATATCCGACCTGTGTGAACATAGCCTTAATGTTTTGGTAAATGTTGGATCTTCCCTTCTGTTCTCTTAATTCTTTTGATACAGATACTTTTCCAGTCTAACAAACTGGCTGTCCACATATAACATCAGTGCTATGCACCCTCTTCTCTGGCCAGATCCCCCCCCCTCTTCTCTGCCTCTGTTAGTGTCCGTTCACACGTTGCGTAAATACTAAGGATTTTCCGCAAAGGAATTTCCATATTTTTTTTCTCTGATAATTCTGCATCTACCACGTCCCATTGATTCCAGATGAAAGACATTTTACAGTTTATTCTTTAATATTATGTCGTTTTGGACTGTATTTCTTTTGTAGGTAGATACATAAATGTGTACAGACCGTTACCCGCTGCTGTTATTATCACATATGAAACATTCCAGCCACGGAATGCGATCTATTTCCGTACATGTCATAATGGTTTGATATAAATAGCGCTCCCTATAAACTACTCTTTGGAATATTTATGGCCGGGCTTTATTTTTCTTTAGGACAATGGGATCGTTTCCAGCCACAAGTCCTCTATATAAACACGACATTCCCTACTACAGGAAGACTTCCATGATATATTTACACTGAAAGCTGCCGATTTATACCATGGTATACAATAATCATATAATAGGCGAGGTACATGATAATATAGACACATGCCTCAGCTGCTGAAGAACCTCATGTCGATGAGGAAGCAAAATGTTTTAGTCTTTGTTTGAATAACTCAAAACTCCTTCAGCAAAATCAGGTTCCCCAGCAGTTGTGATATTACTATATAATCCATCTCCCAGCTGCTGCAGAACCTCTTTTTTTCTTCAATAGAGAGGAGTGGCTTCTTGTTACTGATAGGGCGGATTTATGGGCTGGAACCTGACACTGCGTGCACCATTGGAGTATGACCGGTACAAGGTTACTAATCGTGGTGTTGGTGCGCTGCTGATCTTCTTATCTTGTAGATTTATGTCAGTCATAGGCTATGTTCACACGCTTAACAGAAAACGGCTGAAAATACGGAGCTGGTTTCAAGGGAAAACAGCCTCTGATTTTCAGCCGTTTTTTACGGCCGTTTTTGGAGCTGTTTTTGTATTGAGTCAATGAAAAACGGCATCAAAAAAGGCTCAAGAAGTGACATTCACTTCTTTTTATGAGGCGTTTTTTCACGCGGCCGTTTTTAAAAACGGGCGCGTAAAAAACGCCCTGTGGGAATGGAACAACATTTTTCCCATTGAAATCAATGGACAGATGTTTGGAGGCATTCAGCCCCCCCATATTTAGTAGTTTTTCAGGGCAATTACAGCCCAAAAAACGGCTGAAAATGGGTCATATGAATATACCCATTAAGTGAAACGACGCTCCCCCTTGCTCTTAAAGTAATAAGGTTTTTTTGCAGCTTAGGGGGGGGGGGGGTGTTATACTCTACTGCCCCAGCTGCTGGGGATCGAAAACTTCTTTCCAGAGTTTCCCCCAAACAATACCTGCCATACTGGCCCTCCCGTATAGTGCAAGATGGTTCCTCCAAGCAGTGCCTGCCGGAGTGCCCCCCAAACAGTGTCAATGTCAATGCCACAATAACATTGCCAGCCACATTACCACCCAAAGAGTGTCACTGATGATTCCACAATAACATTGCCAGCCACAGGGCCCCCCAAAGAGTGTCACTGGCTATGCTACGATAAAGGGTGCCAGCCACAGTGTGGCCCTAAGCAGTGCCAGCTGCTATTCCGTGTCTGCTGAAACTTTAGGGAGATGGAAACTGTTCATTCTTTGAATATTGCGGCATATCCGTTCTATATATTTTTATAAAAAAATCTCTAAAATTACATTTATTGAGCTTTGCCACATTGCCGCCATCATTGGTATGGTTGGTAGCAGGAGACTTTGGCTTTACCTTTTAGGTACCATCACTGTTACCCGGGGGCATGTGGCTCCTTTCCATCGCCCCTCTCTGGATACTGGTGTAGAATAGAGGAATGGTCTCCATTTCAGCCTCTGTTCAGTAGATGGCCCCTTGTGGTCACTACTATTTTATATATGCCTTATGTTGGCTGTGCACTGATATCTATATGACTGTAGCTTCTCATCTCAGTATTTCCCTTGTAGGATTATAACTGGTCCCATACATTGTATTGCGGCTGCGCAGGTAGATGGCAGCAGTGCACCTGGAGAGAATCCCTCTACACACAACTTCTCATAATAATTAGTCTGGTCTTACATGAAATAAAATTTCTTCAGTTTATTGCCTTTTTTTATTTTAATTTTAAAGTCAAATCTTGAGAAGCTGAATTGTAGCAGACCGTATTCATGAGTGTAAAGTGCGGGGCCGACCCTGTGTTTTGCTGTGGTCGTCCGCACTTTAAATCATCCACATATGTTTCCATACACATCCATGCTGCTTGAGGATATCTCTCTAAGGACTCCCGGACAGTTTGCTGAATATTGGATAGACTGCCGCTGTATGGAAATCAATGTTATCAGCCATTCTCTGAGCATACGGCGTATTCACTGCTCTAATCTGAAGATTTCCAGTCTTCTGCTATGTCCTGCAAAGCTCAGACTTACCTGAAAATGGTCAATGCTTATTTCCGGGAAGATATTGATGATAAATTGAGTTTAGGTTATTTTGCAATAATCAGGAAAATTACTATTTTTATATATATTCCCTTTAAAGCATAAGGGGGGTATGTCTAATTATAACGTGTATTGGACACTCCAGTGAGCAGTAAAGAACAATAGCAAGTCAGCATAGTGCAATACCAGATGTAGCCCACAGACCAGAGTGGCGCTGTTTCCTGAAAAAAGCAACACTCTTTTTCTAATCTTGTACAACCCTTTCCTATATTCCCTATTCGAGCATAAGGACGTCATAGAGGGGTGTTTCCCTTTCGAGACCTCCCTCTATGAGTCAGAGAGCCGCCTACAAGCAGCAGCTCCCACTCTGGTGGACCTGATCTATCCATGTGTGTTATCATTTGAAGGCCTGAATTTAATATTGCATTTCTCCTGTAGCATCTGCTGTCAAGCTGTTATGTCATTTATTTTACTGTTTCCTTGTTGCGTCTGTTTCTGGAAAGTAGGGTTCGCTTCCAAATGGCTGCCATTACAGCTCACTTAGCAGATTTGGCATTCAGGATTATGGGAAAGTTGAGTGAAAACCACATTTGGAGATTTTAATCTTATCCATATGGTTATTACCCAGCTTTTCCAGAAACAGATATTACTAATGGTTTAGTAGAATTTTTAACAACTTGACCAAAGAGGACTACCTAAGGACTATATAGCTCATGTATTAAAGAGGACCGGTAACCTCTCCTGTATATTTTAGTAATTGCATATCACATGAAATAACAATTGTGGAACATATTTTTAGATTTCTTTGTTGTCATTCTTCTGTGATTCCTCCTAGAAATGTATGAATAAATTTACAACCGGGTATTAACATTTCCCTTGTCAAAGCGGCGTGTCTTTACACAGTCTCATCTGTCAGCACTGATTGGACATTGTCAGTGTGTGCAGGGACACATCCCCAACTAGTAACCACCAGGTGTCAATTTATTAATACCTTTCTAGGAGGAATAACAGAGGAACGGCACAGAGGCAATACAATTATTTACTAAAACAGACATGTCAGAAGAGGTGACAGGTCCTCTTTAACTTAAAAAAGATGACACATGAGGAGATATAAATGTAATTTGTTTTGTAGGAATACAGTTAGTGCCACCAGGCCCCAGAGGTGGAGATTGAAATCGAAAAAGTCCTGTGGGTTGAATGCCAATGGATATATCATATTCGATAGGTATCGCCAAATGAGAAAACTAAAAATGTAAGGTTTAGTTGCTTTCTTTAGAAGCAGAGACCATTCCCTTCCCGCATAAAAAGGTCTCTTTGGTATTAGAACGTCACTTCCGATTTGGTGTGATGATTGACAGGCACTTCTTACAGGAGGGCAGAGTTATAAGATCATGCCCTCCTTGCCTATAGGATATCCGACAGGTTGGGCCACCCATGGAGGGGCTAGATCAGTCCTTTGGAAGGGTCACAATTTGGGGTGAATGCGGCCACTGACGTTCATGTGCCAACCCTGCTCCAGGCTGCTAGAAAGTCTCCCTGACAATCCAGGACTTATTGTAGCTGGTGAAGCGCTTTGGAGCATGACCGTGTTTAGTAGGGAGAAGTCATGGTGAGGTGTCAGAGTGGGTACTCAGGTCACCCTGTTTTTCATGCCACTGATGGGAAGAGTTTCTGAATAATAACTAGTTATTATAGTGTCAGGGTTGCCAACAGTCCGTAAAGTCACGGACAGTCCGCAAAAACAGGTGTTTTTTTTCTGCCGTCCGTAGTGTCCGGCAGAAGAAAACACCGCCCGTGGATTTTTTTTTTCCTGAAAGTTTGCACCTCACATGTGCCAAACTTATATGTGCAGTGCAAACAAGAAAGTAAGTGACCCCACTACACTAGAAGGCAGATCGCGGACTCCATCCCCACCACCACTATGACTGCACTCTGCCTTCTGCATATTTTCAGATTCCGCTGTCTTACATCCTATTGCTCCACAGCATCCTGTGTCCTCAATGCCCGTGCGCCACCGCGAAGGATAGTGTCCACGGGTGATGGAGGTAATATACAGAGATGCTGGGGGGGTTAAATACACAGATTATGGGGGTTATATACAGGGTTGAGGGGATAATATATGGGCATGGGGGTTATATACAAGGATGATGGGGGTCCCTGTATATAACCCCCATCAACCCTGTATATAACTTCCATCAGCCCTGTATATAACTCCTATCATTCCTGTTTATACCAGCCAGCCATCATCCCTGTATTTAACCCCATCATCCCTGTATTTAACCCCATCATCCCTGTATTTAACCCCCATCATTCCTGTATATAACCCCATCATCCCTGTATATAACCTCCATCATCCCTGTATATAACCTCCATCATCCCAGTAGATAACCTCCATCATCCCTGTATATAACCCAAATCATTCCCATCATCCCTGTATATAGCACCCATCATCCCTGTAAACAGGGATGATGGGGTAATGTACATGGATGATGGGGGCTATATATAGGAATGATGGGGTTGTATACAGGGATGATGGGGGCTATATACGGGAATGATGGGGGTTATGTACAGGGTTGATGGGGGTACATCAGGTTTATCACTAACTCTTGATTTTGTAATGTGTTCGTAAAAATTTTGGTCTGTCTATGATTTTGAGCTAAGTTGTCCAGAAATTACTGAAGTGGAGGTTGGCAACTATGTATAGTGTGAATGGGTGCCACTGTTTATCCACCTTCTTTCCCTACAATTTTCCGGATCGCCTCGCAGTTCAAAACGTTTGATTTCGGACGTGATCCATGTACTTTGTTTTTATCTTTTAACCGAAATCTAGTAAACGTTATATTTTAATAGTCTTCCTTCCCGTCTCATAGTGTAACTCTTGTGTTATTTCAGTATATTTTTGCTTTATATATTGATAATACAAGCAGGATGATCTGTAGACACCTGTCTACTATATGTGTCTATAAAAACAGGATTTGCCTGAACCTATTATTAGTTTTTCCTTCCTTTGCTTTGTCGCTCTTTTTATGTCAGACTTTAAAAACTCAGACTATGGAAGTGCGCAGCTTCCACTAGTGTATGTACCACATGACTTGTCTCTAATGTAATGAAAGTGTTAATAATAGGGCATTTTTTATTTCTGGGATTAGTCATGTCATGTGTGTGTATACATATACATTTGTGCCATCATAAGAAAATTAAAAGCCTTGCCACCCCTACGTATCCCTCTGCCTTCCCTTCTGCCATTGCTTGCACTGCATCGTCATAGGGAATTTTTAAGCCCAGCTCAGATAATATTTGGCTCTGCAATATACTGCTCGGTATGACTTTTTGCACTTGACCTCTATCAGTGTGATCTGTCACCCTTACGGCAAGGAACAGGTTTTCAAACCACTGTCGTACACCACCGACATACAATTGGTGGTTTCCATCAGAACGATCATGGAGGAGGCAGAGATATGGATTGTAAATTTCTCTACAAGCTTGTCCGCTTTATGACAGCGGCATCTTCCAATTCACTATGAGTCAGTGAAGCAAAAACCTATGGTGACAACATTCCCATCATATAATGTAATGGCATATCACTAGGATGTGACCTGCAGCCACCACAAGAATATGCTGTAAACTCCTAAATTCCCCCTAGTAGGGGCTACAGGCCAATCGGGGGCTAGAGGCCAATATTTTAAATTTATGTACAGTATATGCACTTTGCACACTTTTGACCTTCCTGACAGAACCTCATTTTTCAAACCTGACATGTTTCATTTCACGTGGTAATAACTCCGGAGTGCTTTTATCTATCCAAGCGATTCTGAGATTGTTTTCTCGTGACACATTGGATTTTATGTTACTGGCAAAATTTGATCGATACATTCCGTATTCAATTGTGGAAAAACTCCAAAATGAAGCATTTTTCTAAATTTAAATGTAGAAAATGTAGAAAAACGGATCCCGTCCGCTATGAAGATTAAATCTTTTTTAAAATTATCCGCTTACTCTAGTGGTGGCTGCCGGTGTTATGGCAGGAAGGAGGTGAAGGGAACAAGTGAGCCCTAATCTACCCACCTCCCTGTCCCTGCCTACTTGCAACGACCCGCCCTAGGCGACGGGGTACAACTTGGCGGCGGTCCCTACGCTGAATAAGTGCAAGGGGATACAAACAGGGAACAAGCAAGGGAAGGGGCAGTAGCCCACGGAACACCGTGAGGAAACGGAGTGGTGAACGAGCCAGTCAGGATCGGAATGTAGTGGAGTATACAAACGCAGAGCACGGAGCAGGAAGCAAGCCAGGGGCAGAGCGAAGCAGGATAAGCGGGAACTGAAGCAAGGCAGAAGCACGGCAGAAGCAGGCTGGAGCAAGGCAGCAGTGGGGCCAGGAATCCAAGAAGAATAACAAGCAATGAGGAAGAGAAAACGGCAGGTATAAATGGACAGGGGGCGGAGCTAACTCCGACTGACCAGGCCGCGATAGGCTCTCCCACTCCTGAGCCTGCCATCCTGATTGGTGGGAGCCGGTGTCAGTCTAAGAGGTCTGGCCTCAGGTGTCGACTGATTAATCCTGGGAGTATCCACAGACGTAGTGCCTGGCAGATCCTTTACAGCCGGTCATTATTTTACGTCCCTCTAGTGGCGGCTACAAGCAGACATTGTTATCTTTTGAAAACTATGTATATGCAGGGGATTTGGAGCTTTGTATCAGAAAAACTGAGCTTATACGGTTATTAAAATATAGTAGGAAAATGAAGAAAAGAAAAAGGTATTCAAGGGTTGAAATTGACTTTAAGATTTACTTGTGTCCTTCCTTAATTGCTAGAACATAAAAGCCACCTACACATTACTGACACGTACCATCTGTGAGAGAACCATCAACATTTAGCTTCGAGATCTTCAGAGTTGCAGTATCTCTGAGCTAATGGCCAAAGGGGCACAGTGCTCGGAGAAGTGCTGGGGCGCCCAATCTACTGATCAGTGAAGGTCCTAGCTCACATCATTAAGTTTTATGTTCATTTTCTATGAGAATCACTCCCTTGTTATACATGCTTTTTAGTATGTACTGTACTATCCTATGATGTGCCCTTTTTGCCTCTGCTTCCAGACTGCGTCCGCATTCAGGCTGTTTCTGCTTCCAGATTGAGTCAATCCAAATGTCTAGCTGCAAGTGTGTGTCTGTGGAACGGAATAATTCCTGTAGATTTGACAGCGTTTATCCCAATATAATTTTTTCCTTTTAGGGTCCGTTCACGCGTTGCGTAAATACTGCAGATTTTACGCAACTGAGTTTGTTGCGGAGAATCCGCAGCAATTACAGTAGCAGCAAAGTGGATGAGATGAGCCAAATCTCATCCACACGCTGCGTAAATACTGTGCAGAAAAAACTCTCAGAAATTGACTTGCGGTGCGGAATTTTATTCCGTAGCATGTCAATTGTATTTGCATAAACACTGCTTATTCTTTGCGGGTTTCCCCCATTGAATTCAATGGGGAGGTAAATCCTGCAACAAATAGCAGCTGTTGTGTTTTTTGCGGCGGGTTCGCACCGATTCCGCCACAAAAAAACGCAACTCAGAAAAAAAAGTCTTTATTTCTTACTCCAGGCTGGCCTTCTGGGATGACGTTTCATTCCATGTGACCGCTGTAGCCAATCACAGGCTGTAGCGGCGGTCACATGGGACGAAACGTCATCCCAGGAGACCATCCTGCTAGCAGGCCGGCTAAGTGCTGCCTTTTTTCGCAGCGGAGATTCCAGACAAAAAGCTCCACAGTTTTGTGCGCTGCGTGCTTTTACACTGCATATCCGCCCCGTGTGAACTTCGCCTTTAACCCCTTCCCGACATTTGCCGTATGGGTACGTCATGGAAAGCATTGACTTCCCGCATCTTGCCGTACCCATACGCCGAATGTTTGGGTCCGGCTCAGAAGCTGAGGCGGTGCCATCATCACCGGATCTCAGCTGTATCTTACAGCTGAGATCCGGCTATAACGGCGGGGACCGAAATTTGCTTCGATCCCCGCCATTAACCCCTTAAGTGCAGCGCTCAAATGCGATCGCTGCACTTAAGGTGTTTGCAGCTCATCAGAACCCCAGCAATGAAATTGCCGGGGTTCCGGTGACTGCAATGGCAACCGGAGGCCTAAGGGTATGTTCACACGAGGGCGTCCGTTACGGCTGAAATTACGGGGATGTTTCAGCCTGAAAACATCCCCGTAATTTCAGCCGTACCGGCATGTGTAGGCGCTTGAACGCCACGTCCATTACGGCCGTAATTAGCGCTGCTATTCATTGGAGTGAATGAATAACGGCTCCAATTACGGCCAAAGAAGTGACAGGTCACTT